>NW_007726567.1:555303-578213 GCF_000696425.1 Galeopterus variegatus | reverse complement strand
ATTTTCTTGTGTTTTATTTATTGTTCCTGTCTTACTTAGTTGGCTGGAGCCTTTAGTATGACGTCAAATAGATAATGATTATTCCCAATCTTAGGTGGAAATATTTCAGTGTTTCATCAATAGGATAATAGATGTTGATTTTTCTTAAATGTTCTTTGTTGGACTGAGGAAGTTCCCATCTCTTTCCTAATTTTGGTGCTTTTAATTATGAATGGCTGTAAAATATTGTCCAAAGCTTTTAAAAAATTTTTTGCATCTATGATGATGATCTTTTTTTCATTTTATTCTGTTGATATAATATAATTGCTTTTCAAATGGTAAACAAGTCTTGCATCATTGGAACAAATCCTAACATATTTTCCACTTTAAACATCGTTAAATTTGATTTACTAAAATGTTGTTAAACATTTTTGTACTGATGTTTATGAAGGCTATTGGTCTGCAGTTTTGTTTTGTTTTTTTCAAAATGTCTTTGGTTGTGGATAAATTTACTAGCAAAGCTATCTAGTCTTGGAGTTTACTTTTTGGGAAGGTTTTTAACTACAAATTCAATGTTTTAATAGAAATAGGACTAATAATATTTTCTATGTCTTTTTGAGTCAATTTTGGTAATTTTTCTTAAAAAGCTTTATTTCATTGAGGTTGTCAAATTTTTTGCAGTGAAGATGTTCATAATATTCTGTTATTATCCTTTTCAAAACTGTCTTTGTCACATTTTCCAGTTCTTATTTTAGTAATCTGAGTCTCTTATTATTATTATTATTTCATTATTTTAAATATTCTAGCTAAAGATTTTTAACTTTTAAAAATATTTATCAAGATTTTAAGAATTCTGCTGTTGTTTTAATTGCTGTTAGGTTGTTTTTCTGGTTTTTATTTCATTGATTTTTACACTTACCTATATTATTTCTGCTCACTTTGAACTTAACTTGTTATTTTTTAATTTATATTTTCAAGACAAAATCTCAGATATGATTATGGAACTTTTATTGTCTCTTCATAGGAAATTTAAAACTATAATTTTTACTCTAATGGCAGCATTACCTTCATCCCACAAATTTTTATATATTCTTTTTTCATTTTTACTTAAGTTTAAAAATTTTCCTGATTTATATTATGACTTATTTTTGACTCATAGGATATGTAGAAGTGGTGTTTATTTTATAAATATTGGGGTTTGTTTATTATATTTTTTCTATTATCTGTTTCTGATTTAATTTTATTGTGAGCAGATAACATACTTCATTTAATTTTAGTCCTCCTAAATTTATTAAAAGTTATTTAATAGCCTCAAATATGGCATATCTTGGTGAATGTTTTCTATATACTTGAGAGGAATGTGTATTCTGCTTTCATCGGGTGAGTATTTTATAAATTTCATTTTGGTCAAATGGTTTTTAGTGCTGTTTAGGTGTTTTGTATCCATTCTTATTTCCTGTCTAATTGTTCTATCAGTTATTGAAACAACAGTGTTTAAATCTTCAATTATAATTGTTGATTTTTCTATTTCTTTTCAGTTCTATAAGCTTTTATTTCATGTGTTTTGAAGCTTTAATATTGAATGCATATGCATTTAGGATTGTTATTTCATCCTGACTGATTGATCTCTTTATCATTATGAAATATCTCACTTTATTCCTAGAAATATTACTTGATCTGAAGTCTTATTTATCTGATCTTAATATAGTCACTCTAGCTTTCTTATGACTACCAATTGCATGGCATATAATTTTCAGTTCTTTCATTTTTAATGTTTGTGTCATATTTAGAGTGGTTTTTTTGATGCACAGACTTTGGGGCCATCTGATAATTGTTGCATTTTAATTGGAAATTTTTTTATTCCATTTATTTTTAACATAAGTGTTTGTATGGTTGCATTTAAGTCTACATTCTTGCTATTTGTCTTCTTTTATCTTTTTTTTTTTTTTTTTTTGTCTTTTTCTGTGTCCGGCAACGGGATCGCAACCCTTGGTGTTGCTCCTGTGCCTCGCTCAGCCAGTGAGCGGGAACCAGTCTGTATGTGGGATCCGAACCCTCGGGCGGGAGCGCCACCGCGCTTCCCAAGCGGCGCACTATCCAGTGCGCCACCGGGCCGGCCCCATTCTTTTAAATGTATCTCTTATTTATTCTTATTTTCCCCTTATTTCTCTTTATTTCTTGCTTTTACTTTTTGATTAATTGAATTGATATTAATTGAATATCACTAATTTTTCTTCTAGAGTGTCTTCTCTGCTTTTCATTACATCTGAATTTTTTTTTTTTCCTTTTTGTCTTTTTTCGTGTCCGGCAACGGATCACAACCCTCAGTGTCGCGCCCGGACCGGACCGGGACTGGCAACGGGATCGCAACCCTTGGTGTTGCGTCCACACCTCGCTCAGCCAGTGAGCGGGAACCGGTCTGTATGTGGGATCTGAACCCTCGGCAGGAGTGCCATCGTGCTCCCAAGCAGCGCACTGTAGCAGTGCGCCACTGGGCCGGCCCTACATCTGAATTTTTAAGAATACATTCTTCATGTTTAGAAGTTTAACTTGTATCATTTTATCTTTCCTGTCTCCTCTGATTGGGTTCATGTTCTCTTTTCACTTTTCAAACATAACTATAGCAGATTTTTAAAATATACTTTATTTTACATATATGTGGGGTAAAAAGTTGATTTTCAGTGGTTGTGTACAATGTGTAATGGTTAGATCATAATAGCTAGCTTATTAATCATTACAACACAAAATCATTCTTTGCATCCATTAAACAATTTTTCATTAACCTCCCTCGGGAGCGCTGCCGCACT
Organism: Galeopterus variegatus; assembly: GCF_000696425.1. Classification (NCBI taxonomy): domain Eukaryota; kingdom Metazoa; phylum Chordata; class Mammalia; order Dermoptera; family Cynocephalidae; genus Galeopterus; species Galeopterus variegatus. Next base: position 575,427 of record NW_007726567.1, on the reverse strand, counting down.
TCCCAAGCGGCGCACTATCCAGTGCGCCACCGGGCCGGCCCCAACTATAGCAGATTTTTAAAATATACTTTATTTTACATATATGTGGGGTAAAATGTTGATTTTCAGTGGTTGTGTACAATGTGTAATGGTTAGATCATAATAGCTAGCTTATTAATCATTACAACACAAAATCATTCTTTGCATCCATTAAACAATTTTTCATTAACCTCCCTCCCACTCCCTTTCCTTTCCCCTTTTCCACCTCTAGTAACCATGGTTCTCTTCTCTACTGCTAAAACTTCAACATGTTATTGTGATTATTATTTTTTCTGTTCTCTCTGTGTGTCTCTCTGCATTATTTATTTGTTTATTTATGGATTCAGTTCCCATTTGTGCATGAGGACGTACAGTATTTCTCTTTCTGCACCTGGGTTGTTTTGCTTAGTACGATTTTCTCCAAGCTCATCCATGTTACTGCAAATAGCAGAATTTCCTTCTTTTATATGGCTGAGTAGTATTCTATTGTGTATATATACTACATTTTCCTTATCCAGTCATCCATTTATGGACATTAAGGTTGGTTTCATCATCTGCCTACTGTAAATAGACAAGCAACAAACACGGGAGTGCAGGTATTCCTTCCACATGATGATTTCCAATCCTCTGGATATATCCCATGTAGTGGGATTACTAGATCATGTGGTAGTTCTATCTGTAGTTGTTTGAGGAACTGTCTTAGTCTGTTTTGTGTTGCTATAATAAAATACCTGAAACTGGGTAATTTATAAAGAATAGAGGTTTATTTGGCTTACGATTCTGGGACAGCTGCATCTGGTGTGGGCCTCAGGCTGCTGCTACTCATAGCGGAAAGTGGCAGGCAGCTGGCGGGTGCAAGCAGATCACACAGCAAGAGGAAGCAAGAGAGAGAGGGGAAGTGCCAGTGTCTTTTAAACAACCAGTTCTCATGGGAACTAATAAAGCGAGATCTCACTCAGGCTCCCCTCCCCTAAGGAGAGCATTAATCCATTCATGAAGGATACGCCCCCATGACCCAAACTGCCACATTGGAGATCAGATTTCCATGAGTTCTGGGAGGACCATTCATCCAAATTCCATCAGGAACTTCCATACTATTATCCATAATGGCCCTACTAATTTATAGTCCCACCAACAGTGAAGAAGTTTCCCATTTATCCACTTCCTTGCCAGCTTTGTTATTCTGTGTCTTTTTTATAATAGCCAGTCTGACTGGGGTGAGGTGATATCTCAAAGTCATTTTGATTTGCATTTCCCTGATGATTAGTGATGTTGAGCATTTTTTCATATACCTGTTTGCCATTTGTATGACTTCCTTTGAGAAATGTCTATTCAGCTCCTTTAACCATTTATTAATTTGTTGGGTTTTTTGTTTGTTTGTTTGTTTTTTGCTGTAAAGTTGTTTGAGCTCTTTGCATATTCTGGGTAATCCCTTTTCAGATGAGTAGTTTGCAAGTATTTTCTCCCATTCTGTAGGTTATCTTTTCACTCTGTTGATTGTTTCCTTTGCTGTGCAGAATCTTTTTAGTTTGATATAATCCCATTTATTTTTTCTTTTGTTGTCTGTGCTTTTGAGGTCTTATTCATATAGTCTTTGCCCAATCCTACATCCTGGAGTGTTTTCCCTATGTTTTTTTTCTAGGAATTTTAAAGTTTCAAGTCTTATATTTAAGTCTCTAACCCATTTTGAGTTTATTTTGGTATATGGTGAGAGGTACGAATCTAGTTTCATTATTCTACACGTGGATATCCAATTTTCCCAGCACCACTTACTGAGGAGGTTCTCTTTTCCCCATTTTATGTGCTTGGTGCCCTTGTTGAAGATCAGTTTGCTGTAAGTCTGTAAATTGATTTCTGGGTTCTCTATTCTTTTTCTTTTGCCCAAGTGTATGTTTTTATGCTAGTATCATGCTGTTTTGGTAGTATAGCTCTATAATATAATTTGAAGACAGGAAGTGTAATGCCTCCAGCTTTATTTTGTTTTGCTCAGGATTACTTTGGCTATTTGGGGTAATATGTTCCACATGAATGTTGGAATTGGTTTTCCTGTTTCTGTGAAGAATTTCTTTGGTATTTTCATGGGGATTGCATTGGATCTGTAGATGGCTTTGGGTAGTATGGACATTTTCACTACCCCAATTCTTCTGATCCATGAACAAGAAATGTCTTTCCATCTTTTAGTGTCCTCTTTAATTTCTTTCAGCAGTGATTCATAGTTCTCATTGTAGGGATCTTTCACTCCTTGGTTAAATTTATTCCTAGGTATTTTATTTTTTTGGTGACAATTGTAAATAAGCTTGCTTTCTCTATTTCTTTTTCTTCTAGGTTTTTGTTGGAGTATAAAATTGCTACTGATTTTTATATATTGATTTTTTATTCTGCAGCCTTACTGAATTCATTTATCAGCTCTTATAGTGTTTTGGTAGAGTCTCTGAGGTTTTCTATATGTAGAATCATGTCATCTGAAAACAGAGACAATTTGATTCCATCTTTTCCAATTTAGATGCCCTTTATTTCTTTCTCTTGTATGATTACATTGGCAAGTACTTCCAATACTACATTAAGTAGGAGTGGTGAGAATGGTCGTCCTTGTCTTGTTCCTGTTCTTAAGGGGAAAGCTTTCAGCTTTTCCTCATTCAGGATAATATTGTCAGTGGGTTTATCATATATGGCTTTTATTGTGTTGAGATAGCTTCCTTCTATAGCTAATTTGTTGCGAATCTTAACCATTAAGGAATGTTGAATTTTGTCAAATGCTTTTTCTGCATCTATTGAGATGATTACATGGTTTCTGTTCTTGATTTTGTTGATGTGGTATATCACATTTATTGATTTGCACATATGTTAAACCATCCTTGCAACCCTGGAATGAAACCCACTTGATCATGGTGTATAATCTTTTAGATTTGTTGTTGTATTCTGTTTGCTAGTATTTTGTTGAGGATTTTACGAAGTTCATTAAGGATATTGATCTGTAGTTTTCTTTTTTGTTGTATCTTCATCTGGCTTTGGTATCAGGGTGAGGTGATGCTGGCCTCTTGAATGAATTTGGGAGAATAGCCTCTGTTTCAATTTTTTGGATAGTTTGGAATGAATTGGTATTAATTCCTCTTTAAAGGGTTGGTAGAATTCAGCAGTGAAATTATCAAGTCCTGGGCTTTTCTTTGTTGGAAGTTTTCTTATTACTGCTTCAATCTTGTTGCTCATTACTGGTCTATTCAGTTTTCTATGTCTTCTTGGTTCATTCTTGGTAGTTTGTATGTGTCCAGAAATTTATCCATTTCCTCCAGGTTCTCAAATTTGTTGGTATATAGTTGTTCATACTAATCTCTAATGATTCTTTGTATTTCTTTGGTATTAGTTCTACTGTGTCCTTTTTCATTTCTGAATTTGTTATTTAACACCAACTTTTTGTCTCATTGATTTTTTCTGTCCTTTTTTTGGACTCTATTTCATTTAGTTTTACTCTGATTTTAATTATTTCCTTCTATTTTCTAACTTTGGAATTGGATTGTTTTTGTTTTTCTAGTTCTTTCAGGTTTTGCTAATGTTAGCTTGTTTGTTTGAAGTCTTTCTATTCTGTTGATGTAGCATTTACTGCAATAAACTTTCCTTTTAGGACAGCTTTTGCAGTATCCCATAGGTTTTGGTATGATGTATTGTTATTTTCATTAGTTTCAAAATTTTTTTTAAATTTCCAGTTGGATTTCTTCTTTAACCCATATGTCATTCAGAAGAATATTGTTTAACTACCAGATATTTGTATGATTTCCAAAATTTCATTTATTATCAATTTCTAGGTTTAATCCATTCTGTTCTAAGAAGATGCATGAAGTGATTTATTTTATTTTTTTGTAATTTGTTGAGATTTGATTTGTGACTTAATATGTGTCTATCTTGGAGAATGTTCCAAGTGCTGATGAGAAGAATATATATTCTCCAGTTGTTGGGTGAAATGTTATGTATATATCCACCAAGCCCAATTGGTCTAAAGTATAGTTTAAATCCTGTGGTTCTCTGTTGGTTTGTTGCCTAGATGATCTGTCTAATGCTGAAAGGGTGGGTGTTCCTGTCCCCAACTCTTACTGTATTGAGTTCTATCTGTCTCTTTAGGTGTAATAATGTTTGCTTTACATGTCTGGATGTGCCAATGATGGGAACATGTATATTTATGATTGTTAGGTCTTCTTGGTGGATAGATCCCTTTATCATTGTATAATGGCCTTTTTCCTCTTCTTATAGTTTTTGGTATAAAGTCTATTTACATCTGATATAAGAATAGCTATTCCTGTGTGTTTTTGGTTTCCATTTGCAATGTATATCTTTTCCCATTCTTTCACTGTGTTAGTTTTTACAGGGGAGGTGGGTATCTTGAAGGACGCATAGAATGGGGTCTAGATTTTAATCCCTTCAGCCACTCAATGTCATTTGAGTGGGGAGTACAATCCATTAACATTTAGTGTTGCTGTTTAAAGGTATTGTCTAACTACTATCATTTAATTGCTTTTGTGTGGTTGTTTTAAGTATCTTTTGTTTCTTTCTTTCCCTGTTGTTCTTTGACTTCAGAGTTTGTTGGGTTGGGGGGGGTGGTACGGTATAGTTGTTTTCTCTTTCTCATTTGCTTAAGTGTTCTACCAGTGTGATTTGTTCTTCATCATGTATTCATGATGGTTATTATTATTATTATTATTACTATTATTATTATTTTGGATTCTAGGTGCAGAACTCCATTGAAGATTTCTTGTAGGGCTGGTAGTGTGGCACTGAATTTACATAGGCTTTGTTTATCTAGGAAATACACTATTTCTCCTTCATATGTAAAGGATAGCCTTGCTGGGTATAGTATTCTTGGCTGGCAGTTGTTTCTTTTAGTACTTTAAGTACAGAAAGAAAAAATTTTCTTCTAGTCTGTAGGTTTCTGCTGAGAAGTTTGGGGACTCTCCTACAGGTGACTTGATGTTTTTCTCTTGCTGTATTTAGGATTCTCTCTTTATCTTTGACTTTTGTCAGTTTAACTATAATGTGTCTCAGAGAGGACGTTTTTGAGTTGAATCTCTTTGGTGATTTTTGAGCTTCTTGAATCTGGAAATCCATTTCTCTACCAATACCTGGGAAGTTTTCTGCTATTATTTTGTTGAATATGTTTTCAATGCCTTTTCCTTTTTCTTCCCATTTTGGAACACCCACAATTCAGCTATTTGTTCACTTGAGTGTGCCTGATATTTCTCGAAGATTTTATTCATTTTTAAAAATTCTTTTTTCTGTTTTTTTGTTTTTGCTTTTTGTCTGCTTGGGTTATTTCAATAATGCTGTCTTTGAGATAGAAGTTCTTTCTTCTAGTTGCTCTAGCCTGCTGCTAAAGCTCTCAAATGTGGTTTTTATTTTTTTGAATGTGTCTCAGTTCCAAGCGTTCTTCCACATCTTTTTTTATGGCATTAATCTCTTTGTAGATTTCCTCCTTCGTGTCTTGTATTGTTTTTCTCATCTCATTTTATTGTCTATGTAATGTCATTGTAACTCACTGGTTTCCTTAAGACTGTTGCTTGGAATACTTTTTCAGACATTTCAAGGATTTCTTGGAGATTGGGATCTGATATTTGAGAGTTACTGCATTCCTTTGGGGTGTGTCATGCTTTCCTGCTTTTTCATATTTCTAGTATCCCTACATTTATGTCTGGTCATGAGGTGAAGTAGTTTCTTCTTCAGTTACTCGAGTGGCTTTTGAGGAGGGAGAATACCTCCTGCAGATAGGTTTGTTTTATGTTGCCTGTTGGGTAGGATGTTTCAGTTTTGATTCTGGGTAGACTCTATAGTCCTAGAAGTTTCAGGTATACTCAGATGTTCCAGGTAGAGTCAGCAGACCGAGGAACACTGAGAGGTGTGGTGTGACCAAGGGTGACAGGAGCCACGCAGCATGAGGCTCCTGGTGCTGTGGCCTAGCAGCGATGGGTTCCCATAGTGGGAGCTGTGAGGGGTGAGGCTCCAGAGGCTGTAGTGTGAGATTCCTGATGCATGTGGGACAAGACTACAGAGGGTGCAGCTGGGCAGAGGCTACATGGGGCAGTGCTCTAGTGGCTGATGCCTATTGGTTAAAGGCTCCTGTGGTGGAGAATACAGCGGGCAAGGCTCCAGAGGCTGTTGCCAGGAGGCTTGAGGCTCTTAGGGGAGGGAGGAAGCTCCTGGGGATGCAGTCCAGCAGTTCAAGCCTCCCTGTGTGGGATCTGCAGAGGGCTCCTGGGGGTGGTATCGAGCCCCTGAGGCCTCTCTCATCGAGAACCATGAGGGGCAAGGCTCCTGAGACTGGTATAGAGGTACTCAAGTATCTCGTGGAAAAAACCACATGGGTGGGGCTCCTAGGGTTGGTTCTGGGCTGCCGAGGCCTCTCCCAGAGAAAGCCATGAGGGTCAGGGCTCCCAAGGGTGGTGTAGAAGGTTAAAGTCTGTTGTTACAAATGCCTAAAGGGGCAAGGATCCTGGGGCTAGTACTGAGCTGCTGAGGCCTCTCTTGGCAAGAGTAGTGAGGGGCAGAGCTCCCAGGACTAGTGCTGGGATGCTCTGGCCTCTAGTTGCAAAAGCCATAGGAGAGGGGCTCCAGGGATTGCTGCTCACTGGCTCCAGCCTCCTGCAATGGAAGCTGCATGGGGTGGGGCTCTGGAGGCTACAGTGTGTGGCACTCCAGTGTCTGGGGCTAGGGGCCATGCAGGACTGTGGCAGAATTGTCCTGGCCTGCAGTTCCAGAGGCTGGGGCTTTGGCTGTAGGTGGCATGGGCTACTTAGCAGTGCACGCTGGTGGTTGTTTCAGGGAGCAGGAGAAAGTCCCATAGGGGGAGATGGATCCCTTCCCTTGGGCCGGACAATGGCACCTGTGACCTTGGCAGTGATGAGGGCGGGCTGGGGCAGAAGCAAATGGGGGTTACCAATGGAAAGTGCTCACAGATGAGTAGACTCTTCTTGTCTTCAGGAAGAATCTCTCTTGTGCTGATCCTAGCTGTCCACTCCCTGCTCTGGACCTCTTCTGCTGGAGTACTGCACTCTGGGCACCTCTAGTCTGCCATCTTGACCCTAACCTCTATAACAGATATTTCAACATTGGTTCACCTAATTGCACCATCTTCATCATTTCTGCATCTGTTTCTATTGACTGCTTATTCTCCTGGTTAGAGGGTCACACTTTTCTACTTCTTTATATGTATAATAACTTACTAGATCCCAGATACTGTGAATTTTATAGTTTTGAGTGCCTAGATGTTAATGTTTTTCTTTATGGGATATTTGCTTTGTTCTGGTAGTTAGTTAAATTACTTTTGTTTAATATGTTATTTCAATGCTGTTTTTAAGCTTTGTTAGGGCATATATCATTAACCTTTATTCTATTGATATTTTTCCCCTTTATTAAACTCTGGCTTTTCTGGGGTCTCTATCAAATGCACAAGTTTATGAACAAGAACTCTAAGCCTTTGTCAGCTCTAAGAAATGTTTGGCTCATTTCTCCTTCTTCATTCTTCACCCAACTTCATGGAATAACACACTAAACATGTAAATCTCAGTATGGATTAAAGACTCCAGGGGATCCCTGTGCAGATTTTTAGAGCCCTTTTAATGAGTAGTTCTCTGCACTTTTGAACTGTGTCTCGTGATGTTAAGCTATCTCAGCCTCCCTGACTCTGATGTTTTTGCCTGGTCTGGAAGCAGAAAGCTAGGGAAAATATAGAGGTAATTTTATTGGTTTCTCTTTTCTCAAAGATCCTAGCTATGGGCTGTTCATTGTCAATGTCTGAATACAGTAGTTTAATATATTTTTTCTACTCTCATTCCTTTGTTTTTTTTTTTTCTTTTTTAATGCAGGGAAACTAAACCTAATCCCAGTTATTCCATCATGGCAGAAAGTGAAAGTCTAAAATATGAGCTTTTGGGCCGGCCCGTGGCTCACTTGGAAGAGTGCGGTGCTGATAACACCAAGACCATGGGTTCGGATCCTATATAGGGATGGCCGGTTAGCTCACTGGCTGAGTGTGGTGCTGACTACACCAAGTCAAGGGTTGAGATCCCCTTACCGGTCATCTTTAAAAAAATAAAAATAAAAATAAATAAATAAATATTAAAAAAATATGAGCTTTTAAAAGAGAAAACATATCTTGTTAGTTTTTGTGATCCAGCATTTAGCCGTTTGGTTGGGATATAGAAACCAATATATCAAAAATTTTTTGAATAAGTAACTGAATTAATAAAGAATTGTTTTTTAGGTATGCATTATTTCTTTATTTACCTTTTTATTTTATTTTACTTTTTCAATATACAATGTACTTGATTTTTGTGTTCCTTTACCAATTAAAAGAAAGGGTTGTTTAAATATTTTAGGAAAGTTTTTTTTTTTTTTTCTACAGGTATGGTATTACAAAAATATTTCATAAAAGCCATCACCCTTATCCCAGGTAAATGCCAAAACATTGACAGTTGCTATTATCTTTGCATCTCTTTACTTTATACCCTCTGTTCTGTGTACAAGTTTTTGTACTAATTCCAGCCTAGTTTTCTATGTCTCAGCTAAACAGAACCACAACCTTTGTTTAAGTTGCTTCATTCATGTCCCAGTCTTTGCTCTTTCTCTCCACCTCAGACACAAAGACTTTCATCATTATGAATCTGATTTAGCTTGTCTCCCTTGAATTTCAGCAGCATGTAAATCTCACATGTGAAATTCACTATATTTCAGCTTTTGATGAAGTTATTAGTGTGCTCATCTTATGCACTACTAGACTATGATGTCTAGGAGACCAAAAGATAATAGCTTTTAAAATATCCACTAAGGTTTTAACTCACAATTTTAACATTTCTACAATATGCAAAAAGGTATTTTGTGAATGTTTGTCAAATTGAATTTAATTGAGCTATATTGTGGCTTATTGGTAATAGTATTTTTTATTGATAATATTAATTATAATATTAAGACCACATAAAGACCTCTTCAAAAGCATTCAATAACTATTAGACTTTGTATTAATCAGGGTTCTCCAGAGAACCAGAATCAATAGGATGCGTACATATTTAGGAAGAACTTTATTTTAAGAAACTGGCTTGTGAGATTATGGAAACTGGGAAGTTCCAAACATATAGGGTAGGCTGGAGACAGAGAAGAAGTGATGCTGCGGAAGTCTGAAGGCCACCAGGCCGGAGATCCAGGAAGTACCTGATGTTGCAGTTCAAGTCCAAAGGCCATCTGCTGCAGAATTTCCTTTTGTTTGTTGCTTGTGAGAGGTCAGGTTTGTTTTTATTTTTGTTTTTTTAACATTTCAGACTTCAACTAATTGGATGAGGCCTTCTCACATTATGGTGGGCAACTTGCTTTACTCAGAGTCCAGTGATTTGAATGTTAATCTCACCCAAAAACACACTCACAGAAACATGCACAATCACAATGTTTGACCACACATCTGAGCACAGTGGTCTAGCCAAGTTGATACATAAAATCAACCATCACGAGCCAACTCCTTGTCAACCTGGCACCCATATGCATCTTCTTAAACTATAGATATCTCCAAAAAAGACAATAACAAGATCATATTTCCACCTAACATGATAAAATAATCCTGCGTGCCACCGAAAATACACTAACACTCCTCAAAAGAGGATGCAAAGTCTTTGGGTGACATTTACTCTTCTCCTTGATATCCTATAACTTAAATAAATGTAGTGTACAATCCATTCATCTTACGTTACATGGAAAGATGATAACAGAGAGAAAGAGACAAGGTATTTGCTTCACACACATACACACACACACACTCACAAACATATTCACACCAAAATAAGGAAGAAACATTCATTACAGTTGGAGTCCTCATTTCTATAACTGATCACATGGTCGTGGCCAATCCCTATACCTACATTCTTCCACCACTAATTTCATATTCCCTTTGCCCTCACCAAGAACCTCAGGGAGTTGTGGTTCTTTACCTGGTGGGGTGACCCAAACCTTCACTCCTGAAGAATCTGAGTCATTAGTAGTCCTTCCTGGATTGGGTTGTTATAGTTATCCGTTAACTTTAAACACAGGATGTGGTAATACTAAGAGACACCGTAAGAGACCTCCTGTATTACAGACATACTCTCTCTTACCTCCATTGTAGTGTAGACTTCCAACTTCTTTTTGGTAGTCTCGATCAACCACCTCAGCCTGCACAGTACCTCCCTTTTTTGCCTATTGATTCAGAAGCATGAGGAGCCCCAAATGGCCAAGTGGCAGTCTCTGGAAGACAAAGTATTCTTGTTCTCAAGTCATCTGAGACAAGGAGAAATATAAGAAATACAGGACAATAAATAAATAAATAATCTCCAGTGGCTCAGGCCTGCTCCCTGACAGGTGGCCTTGTCTCCTCCTTCTTTAATGCTCACATTCTGCAATTCTTATTGATTTCATCTTCTAAACATATCTTGGCTTTTTAAACTTCTCTCAGGATCCCTTGTCACCATCCTGGTAGAAGCCACCATCAGCTCTTGATTAGACTTCAGATATAACTTCCAGATAGGTCTTCCTGAGTCTACTCTTTGCCCTCAAACGCATTCTCTATGGTAGAGAATTTGATCTTTCAACAGCCACAACAGTTCAAGTAGCTCCCTTCCTGAAAAGTCTTCAGAGATCCCCCATTGCTCTTAAGATAAAGTTCAAAGTCCTTAAAATGGCCTACAATACTCCTTTCTATGTTTCTAGTTTTACATGTTGCCCCTTCCCTCCTGATTCACTCTGCTCCACCCTCTCGGGCTTCCTGTGTTTGTTTAGTAGAACATGTTCTTCCCATCTCAGACCTTTTTATACTTTTATATGTGTTGTTTCCTCTCTGTCTTTTATTTTAATTGAAGCATAATTGATTATACATATTTCTGGGTTACAAAGTTGGCTGTCAGTACTCGTTTACAATATGTGATTGTCAGATCAGGATAATTAGCTTATTCGTCATTACAATACATAATTACTCTTTATTATTTCTCATGTACCCTCCTCCTTCGCCCCCTTCCACTCCCCATTTCTGGTTTTAATAACCATAATTCTGTTCTCTCTAAGAGTTCAACATAATATTGTGATTATTGTTTCTTTCTTTCTCTCTCTCTCTCTCTCTCTGTCTTTTTTTTTTCTTTATTATTTATTTGTTTATTAATTCAGCCTCCATTTATGAGTGAGGACATGTGCTACTTTTCTTTCTGTGCCTGGGTTGTTTCACTTAGAATAATTTTCTGCAGGCTTATCCCTGTTGCTGCAAATGGCAGAATTTCATTCTTTTTTATGGCTGAGTAGTGTTCCACTGTCAATATATACCACATTTTCCTTATCTAGTCATCTGTTGATGGACATTAGGTTGGTTCCATAGCCTGGTTATAGTAAACAGAGCTGTGATAAACATGGGAGTGCAGGTATCCCTCTGACATGATGTTTCCCAATCCTCTGGATATGTACCCAGTAGTGAGATTGCTGTATCATATAGTAATTCTATCTGTAGTTGTTTAAGGAACCTCTATACTGTTCTCCATAATGGCTGTACTAATTTATAATCCCACCAACAAGGAAGTAGTTTCCACTTTCTCCACATTCTCACCAGCATTTGTTATTCTCTATTCTGCCATTCCAACTGGGGTGAGAAGATATCTCAAAGTGGTTTTGATTCACATTTTCCTGATGGTTAGTGATGTTCAGCATTTTTTCATATACCTGTTGGCTTTTTGTATGTCCTCCTTTGAGAGATGTCTATTCAGCTCCTTTGCCCATTTTTTAATCATTTTTTTTTATTTTCACTGTTAAGTTGTTTGAGTTCCTTGTATATTCTGGATATTAATTCTTTGTCATGTGTATATTTTGCAAATATTTTCTCCCACTCTGTTGGTTGTCTTTTATATATATAGAATCATGTCATCTGCAAACAGGGACAAATGACTTCATCTTTTCCTATTTGGATGCCTTTGATTCTTTCTCTTGTCTGATTGCTCTAGCAAGTACTTCCAATACTATGTTAAATAGGAGTGGTGAGAGTGGGCAACCTTGTATTGCTCCTGTTCTTAAGGAGAAAGCTTTCAGCTTTTCCCCATTCAGGATGATATTGGCTGTGGGTTTATATGGCTTTTATTGTGTTGTGATGCTTTCCTTCTATACCTAATTTATAGAGAGTCTTTATCATAAAGTAATGTTGAATTTTGTCAAATGCTTTTTCTGCATCTATTGAGGTTATCATATGGTTTTTGTTCTTCATTTTGTTGATGTGGTCTATCACATTTATTGATTTGCATATGTTGAACCATCCTTGCAACCCTGGGATGAATCCCACTTCATAATAATGTATAATCTTTTTGATTCATTGTTGTATTCCATTTGCTAGTATTTTGTTTAGGATTTTTGCATCTATGGTCATCAAAGATATTGGCCTGTAGTTTTCTTATTTGCTGTATTTTTTCTGGTTTTGGTATCACAGTGATGCCATCCTCATAGAACGAGTTTGAAAGAGTGGCTTCCATTTTTACTTTTTGGAATAGTTTTAAAAGTATTCATATTCCTTTTTAAAATTTGGTAAAATTCAGTGGTGAAGCCAAATGATCTTGAGCTTTTCTTTCTTATAAGATTCAATCTTGTTGCTTTTTATTGGTCTGTTCAGTCTTCTATGTTATCTTGGTTCAGTCTTTGTAGATTGTAAGAGTCCAGAAATTTATCCATTTTCTCCAGGCTTTCAAATTTGTTGTTGTATAGTTGCTCATGGTAATCTCTAATGATTCTTAGTATTTCTGTGGTATCAGTTGTAATGAATCCTTTTTCATCTCTGATTTTTGTTATTTGTGTCTTCTCTCTTCTTTTTTTAGTTTGACTAGTGGTTCATCTAATTTGTTTATTTTTTCAAAAAGCCAACTTTTTCTTTCACTGATTTTTTTTTTCACATTTTTGGTCTCTATTTCATTTAGCTCTGCTCTGATTTTAATTATTTTTTCCATCTACTAATTTTGGAATTGGATTGTTCTTGTTTTTCTAGTTTATTGAGGTATAGTGTTAGGTTGTTTATTTGAAATTTTTCTATTCTTTCAATGTAAGCATTTATTGCAAAAAGCTTTACTCTTACTACTGCTTTTGCAGTATTCCATAGGTTTTGGTACTAGGTATCATTTTTATCATAAGTTTCAATAAATTTTTTGATTTTCTGTTGGATTTCTTCTTTGACTCATAAGTCATTCAGGAGTATGTTGTTTAATTCCCATGTATTTGTCTGGTTTCCAAAGTTTCATTTGTTATTGATTTCTAGGTTTAATCCACTGTGGTCTGAGAAGATGTTTGAAATGCTCTATTTATTTATTTTTAATTTACTGAGACTTGATTTGCAACCTAATATGTGGTCTTGGAGAGTATTCCAGGTGCTGATGAGAAGAATATATATTCTTTAGTCATTGGGTGAAATGCTCTGTATATGTTCACGAAGTCCAATTCTTCTAAAGTATAGTTAAAATCCTGTGTTTATCTGTTGATTTGTTGCCTAGATGATCTACCCAGTGCTGACAGAGTGGTATTCAGGTCCCCAGCTGTTACTATATTAAGGGCTATCTCTCTCTCTTTAGGTGTAATAGTGTTTGCTTTATATATCTGGGTGCACCAATGTTGGGTGCATATACGTTTATAATTGTTATGTCTTCTTGGAGGATAGATTCTTTTATCACTATATAATGGCCTTTTTGTCTCTTTTAATATTTTTAGGTTTAAAGTCTATTATATTTGATATAAGAATGGTTACTCCTGCTCATTTTGGGTTTCCATTTGCATGGTATATCTTTTCCCATCTGTTCCCTATTAATCTGTGTGAGTCTTTACAGGTGAAGTGGGTTTCTTGTAGGCAGTGTGTAGTTGCATCTAGGTTTTTAATCCATTTGCCACTTTATATCTTTTGAGTGTGGTTTTCAACCTATTTACCTTTAAAGTTGTTATTGAAAGGTATTGTCTAACTCCTGTCACTTAAGTGCTTTCATGTGGTTGATTTTTGCTGCTTTCTTTCCCTGTTGATGTTTTTCTTCAGTGTTCACTGGTTTTTTGAGATGGCATGGTATACTTTTTGTCTCATTCTCATTTGCCTATGTGCTGTATTGCTGGGATTTGTTCCTTCTTGTGTACTCATGGTGGTGATTATTGTTATATTGATTCCAGATGCTGGACTCATTGAGGATTTTTTATAGGGCTGGTTGTGTTGTCCTGAGTTCTCACAGTTTTTGTTTTCTGAAAAATACACTATTTCTCCTTCATAAGTGAAGGATAGCCTTGCTGGGTATTATATTCTTGGCTGGCAGTTTTTTCATTTAAAACTTTAATAATATTATCCCATTTTTTTCTGGCCTGTAGGGTTTCTTTTCTTTTTTTTTTTTTTTTGTCTTTTTTACTGACCGGTAATGGGATCGCAACCCTCGGTGTTGCGCCCGTACTGGGGACCGGCAACGGGATCGCAACCCTCGGTGTTGCGCCCGCACCGCGCTCAACCAGTGAGCGGGAACCGGTCTCCACATGGGATCCAAACCCTCGGCGGGAGCACTGCCACACTCCCAAGCAGCGCACTCTCCAGTGCACCACCGGGCCGGCCCTGGCCTGTAGGGTTTCTGATGAGAAGTTTATTGTTAGTCTGATGGGGACTCACTAACAGATGATCTGACACTTTTCTTTTGTTGTTTTTAGGATTCTCTCTTGTCTTTGACTTTTGCCGGTTTGACTGCAATATGTCTCAGACCTTTTTAATTTGAATCTGTTTGGGGATCTTTGAGCTCTCAGATCTGAAAGTCTCTTTCTCTACCAATACCTGGGAAGTTTTCTGCTATTATTTCATTGAATGGGTTTTCAATGACTTTCCTTTTTTCTTCCCTTCTTGAAAACCCATGATGTGGATATTTGTGTGCTTGATGTTCAGGCTTGATTGCACTCAAAGATTTTCTTCAATTTTTTAAAATTCTTTTTCCTTTTTCTTTTCTTTTTGTTTCTTTCTTTCTTTCTTTCTTTTTTTTTTTTTGGCTTCTTTGGTTATTTTGAAAACACTGCCTTTGAGATCAGAAATTCTTTCTTCTGCTTGTTCTAGCCTGCTGCTTAAGCTCTCAAAGGTAATTTTTATTTCATTGAATGAGTCCTTCAGTTCCAAGAGTTCTGCTACCTCTTTTTAATGGCATTTATCTCTTAGTAGATTTCCTCCTTCATGTCTTGGATTGTTTTTCTCATTTTGTTGTGTCATCTATGTTACTCTTCTTTTATCTTACTGAGTTTTCTTAAGATTATTGGTCAAAATCTTTTTCAGGTATTTCAAGGGTTTCTTGTACTTCAGGGTCTGTTATTTTAGAGTTATTGTATTCCTTTGGGGGTGTTTATTTTCTTTTCTCTTTTTTTTTTTTTTTTTTCATATTTCTAGTATCCCTGCGCTGATGTGTGATTATCTGTGTGGAGCAGCTTCTTCTTTAGTCACTCCAGAGTGGCTTTTTAGGAGAGAGAATTGTTTCTGCAGTTTTGTTTTATGTTGCCTGTTGGGTTAGATCGTTATTTTTTGGTCATGTGTAGATTCTACAGTCTTAGTAGTTCCAGGTAGATTCAGTTGTTCTGAGTAGACTTAGCAGTTTAGGGGGTGCCAACAGGTATGGCTGCAGGTGTGGGCAAAAACTATGACTGGGAGATGTGGGAAGGCTTTCTCGTTCCATCCATGGAACTCACTTAACCCCAATATAGCACTAAGGTCACCCAAAAATGTTCTTTCTTAATAAATTATAATTTCATAGCCACACATATATTTATATACCTATCTATGTTTCATCTATCTCTTTATAATCAGACTGAATGCTGCATGAAGATACTGGGTTTTTTTTTTTTTTCATTTTTATATCTTAAGATCTATACACAGTACCTGACTATAGAATAAATACAAAATAAGTCAGAATATGAAAAATATGACAAAAGGATATGAAAATTTTCCAGTAATCAAATGGCATAATCCACTGTGTTAGAAATGATGGCATCACCATAAACTCATCTTTATTATTAGTGAAACCAAGAAGCATAACAAGAGAGAACATATATTTTTCCATTACCTTTGACATCTTGACTCTAAATAGAATAAGTGAAGTTTGTGTTTGTCATTTCCTGAATTTTCTTACTCATTTTTTTCTTAGGATATTGATGATAGCCTTTTTACTTTTTGTCATTCTTGAAATCTTTCTGAATTTGTCATAAATATTCTAAGTAACAACTCTAACTTGTAATGGCTTGCTATAATAAAATTTTATTCTCAGGCACCTGATAGTCCAATGCAGTGTTGTGGATTGAGCAGTTCTTCTGTCTGGCTTTCTTCTAAGAAGAAACTCCTTCTCACTTGTGGCTTTGCTCCCATGTGTATGTTCCCTCCTTGTGGTATTTAGAGTTCTCCAGATTAAGCCAATAGATTGGGAAAAAATGCAGAGAGACAATGCAGGTCCCCATTAGAAATTAGATGGGCCAACTCCAAAAATGGTGTGCATTATTTCTATCCACATTCCATCAAAAGGGAGTCTGGGAAAGGTAGTCTAACTGATTGCCCAGGGAGGAAAAATGCACAATGTGCACAATGTGGTGAACAAATAGCAAGTCCCTGCCACACCTTTCATTTCAAGGGCTCCTAAACATTACCTCTAAAGCTTTAATATATCATCCAGAAACTCCTATTTGTTCAGGTCTTTATTCTTATGCTTTCTCTATCCCAGCCTCAGCAGTCTATAATCTTTACACGTTTTCCTGTATTAAAGCTTTAATATATCATCCAGAAACTCCTATTTGTTCAGGTCTTTATTCTTATGCTTTCTTTATCCCAGCCTCAGCAGTCTATAATCTTTACACGTTTTTCTGTACGTCTATAATCTTTACACGTTTTCCTGTATAGCCATAAACATTTTAATTTAAAGTTGTTTTGTTGTTGTTATTGTTGTTTTGGTGTGAGGAAGGGTTCCTATCCTTACAAAAATAAGTCGGGGTACAAAACAAAATATACTTCACTACCCCTATTTATCTGGACTCTGACTATACTTGAATTTTCAAATAGCACTTGAAGAAAAATAAACCAAAAACATCCTATTTGTGGACTTATTTTCCTCCCCCCCCCCTTTTTTTTCTTGGCTGCTAGCCTGTACAGGGAACTGAACCCTTTACCTTGGTGTTATAACATCATGATGTAACTAACTGAGCTAACTGTCCAGCCCTATAGAGTTATTTTCTACTGTGCCTTATTTTGATAAGAAGTAAAAGTATTATATTTACATACCTACTAATTCCATCTATACCAAGTACTTAAATTAGAGGAAAAATGAAACTGTCATGAAAAAATTAGGTCTCAATGACTCCATAAAGCACCCCCCCCATTTTTAGTGAAAAATAAATGACAAAATATAAGCAGATTCAATGAAGGCAGAAATTAAAAAGCCAGAATATCTTATAGTCATTGCATCACAAATCCTGCTCTTTCCTCAATGTTTAAATACTTTTGTGGCTATTATGTCAATTTTGTGTGATTCTACAAAGAATGACAGTTTATATATGAATAGACCCAAAGCAAACAAAACATGGAAAGACTTCAGTCACATATGCAGAGTGGAAACTCAGGAAATAATTATAAGTTGGTGACTAACAAAAGCCCAGGACCAGATGGCTTTACAGCTGAATTCTATCAAACCTTTAAAGAAGAATTAATACCACTTCTCTTCAAACTTTTCCAAAAATTGAAACAGAAGCCTTTCTCCCAAACTCATTCTATGAGGTTAGCATCATTGTGTTAAAAAAAAACAGATCAAGATACCAAAAAAAGAAAAAGAAAAAGAAAGAAAGAAAATTACAGACCAATATCCTTAATGAATGAAGATGCAAAAATCCTTAACAAAATATTAACAACCAGAATACAACAACACATTAAAATAACCATGCACCATATTCAAGTGGGATTCATCCCAGGGATGCAAGGTTGGTTCAACATATGCAAGTCAATAAATGTGATACACCACATCAACAAACCCAAAGACAAAAACCATAAAATTATCTCAATAGATGCAGAAAAAATGTTTGACAAAATTCAACATCCTTCATGATAAAGACTCTCAGCAAGTTGGGTATAGAAGGAAATTATCTCAACACAATAAAAGTCACTTATGACAAATCAATTGCCAATATCATCCTGAATGGGGAAAAGTTCAAAGCTTTTTTCTTAAGAACAGGAACAAGACAAGGCTGCCCACTCTCACCACTCCTATATAACATAGTATTGGAAGTACCAGCCAGAGCAATCAGGCAAGAGAAAGAAATAAAGGGCATCCAGATTGGAAAGGACAAAGTCAAATTGTCCCTGTTTGCAAATGACATGATCTTATATATAGAAAAACCTAATGACTCAACTAAAAAACTCTTGGAGCTGTTTAACAACTAAATAAGTAGTATTTTTATACTCCAGTAATGAACTAGCAGAAAAAGAAACCAAGAAAGCAAATCCATTTGCAATAGTCACCATAAAAATAAAGTTCCTAGGAATCAATTTAACCAAGGAGGTAAAAGATCTCTACAATTAGAACTACAAAACACCACTGAAAGAAATTGAAGAGGACACAAAAAGATGGAAAGACATGCCCATGGTCTTGGACAGGAAGAATTAACATCATGAAAATGTCCAGTCTACCGAAAGTAATCTACAGATTCATCAAAACACCAATGACATTCTTCCCAGAAAAAGAAAAAGCAACCCTAACATTCACATGGAATAACAAAAGACCCAGAATAGCCAAAGCAATCCTCAGCAAAAAATAATAATAATAATAATAAAGCTGGAGGTATAGCACTACGTGATTTCAAATTATATTACAAAGCTGTTGTAACCAAAATAGCAAGTACTGGCATAAATACAGACACTTAGACCAATGGAACAGAATAGAAAACCTGGGAATCAACCAATATACTTACAGCCAAGTGATCTTTGACAATGGCAACAAAAATATACATTGGTGAAAGACTACCTCTTCAATAAATGATGCTGGGAAAATTGGACATCCGTGTGCAGAAAAATGAAACTGGACCCGTACCACTCATCATTTATAAAAATCAACTCAAAATGGCTTAAAGACCTGAATATAAGACTCAAAAACATAAAATTACTTAAGAAAAACATAGGGGAAACACTCCAGGAATTAGACTGGGCAAAGACTTAATGTATAAGACCCCAAAAGCACAAACAACAAGTGAAAAAATAAACAAATGGGATTATATCAAACTAAAAAGCTTCTGCACAAGAAAGGAAACATTCAACAGAGTGGAAAAACAACCTACAGAATGTGAGAAAATATTTGCAAAATATACATCTGACAAGGGTTTCATATCCAGAATATACAAAGAACTCAAACAACTATATAGAAAAAAAAATGAATAAACCATTTAAAAAATGGGCAAAGGAGATGAATAGACATTTTTCAAATGAAGACATACAAATAGCCAACAGGTACATGAAAAAAATGCTCAGCATCACTAGTCATCAGAGAAAGGCAAATCAAAACCACATTGAGATACTATCTCATCCCAGTTAGACTGGCCATTATTAAAAAGACCATGAATAACAAATGCTGGCAAGGATGTGGGGAAAGGGGTACTCTTCTATACTGTTGGTAGAACTGTAAATTAGCAAAGCCATTATGGAAAGCAGTATGGAGGTTCCTCCAATAACTTCAGATAGAACTACCATGTGATCAAGCAATCCCACTACTGGGTATATATCCAAAAGAATGGAAATCATCATGTCCAAGGGATACTTGCACTCCCATGTTCATCGCAGCTCTATTTACAATAGCCAAAATATGGAACAAACCTAAATGTCCTTTGGCAGATGACTGGATAAGGAAAATGTGGTATATATACACAATGGAGTACTACTCAGCCATACAAAGAATGCAGTTCTGCTATTTGCAGCAAAACGGATGAGTCTGGAAAAAATATGTTAAGTGAAATAAGACAGACAAGGAAAGAGAAATACCACATGTCTCACTTATAACTGGGTGCTAAGAAGGAAGGAAGGAAGGAATGAAGGAGGAAGGAAGGAAGGAAAGAAGGAGGAAGGAAGGAAGGAAAGAA
>NW_007726567.1:400228-554943 GCF_000696425.1 Galeopterus variegatus | reverse complement strand
TAACTGGGTGCTAGGAAGGAAGGAAGGAAGGAAGGAAGGAAGGAAGGAAGGAAGGAAGGAAGGAAGGAAGGAAGGAAGGAAGGAAGGAAGGAAAAGACCACAACAATTCACTGAACTTTCTGAAGAAGAGAACAAACCTAAGGTTACCAGAGATGGCAGGGAGGGAAGGGATAGGTTGCGTAAAGGGCATAAAGAAAAATCATGATTTGTAATAATGAGTATGCTAATAATAAAAAAAAGTATAAGTTAGTGAATGTCTACATTTTGGATTTTTCTATTCTGTTTTCCCAGTAATTGTTTATACTGTTAGTCCCATTTAAGCAATATTTTACCAACCAGTCATTTTCATTTTAAGATACGAATTTGATAAATGCTCAGTGTCAAATATTCCAATGGATTTTAATTTCTGAAGAATAAAGCTATTGATAAACTAGATTTAGCTCCTAATATATTAGGGCTCTAACTCCCATTTGATATCCACAGAGATTTCCTTCCCTTGCCTCACAAAATTGTTGATTTATCTCTTTCTTAAAAACAGGTGAACTGAAGCCTAGATACATTCAAGATTATACTGATTGAACTGAATACAATATACCGAATAGAATAAGAATCAGATATCAAAATGTCGTTTGTTTCTTTCTTAAAAAGACAAACACACCAAATATTTCTCAAATCCCCTGCAAAATCAGGTTTCTGTGACATGGTTCCAATAATCTCTTCTTGATATTTTTGGAATATCAAGCCATTTTAGAATGACTGGTTTTTACAACAGACAAAAACACTAGGAATAAAGCAGTACAGAATGCAACAGGACTCACTTTGTCTGGTTTAAAAATTGTTTTAGAATCTTGATAAGGAAGTATTCTAAATATATTACTGTATTACATTCATCTTCTAAATATCATACTGAATTATATTTATTAGTAACTCCCAATTAGCTGTTAACATTTCCAAGGCAGGGAGAATAGTTTATTCATTTTTGTACTTCCAAAACCTTAGACTGTGCCTCACACATAGTAATATTTGGTAAATATTTGATGAATAAAGAAATTAATTGAATTCTATCCTGATTTTTAAAAATAAAACAGAGCAAAATAGAATGATTTACAATGTGATAAGTTGCATAAAGTGTCTCACTATTTTTTTCTAGGCTATCCCCAACTCCCAACTGCTTAATTCTGCAAAACATCTTGACGTGACTTCTAGTATAGCACATGTATGGTACATAAGAAATGTTTAATGATATGCATTTGTGAAATGATTAAATGAACAAATGGTAGTGCTCAGCAAAAAAGCAACATAACAAATTATGCAAACTTTTAAACAGAGTTTAGATATGGAAACTATCCTTTGGAGAAGGGAGGATGATTGTCTTGAGAATGCAATTCTATATAGTTGGTGGAAATGATAAAAATATGTTAATGAAGAGTATTTAACCAATTTCATAATGCACTGAGTTCTACTTTTGAAAACAGTGTGGCTCATTATTCAAATCCAAAATGTTCTCATCGTTAAGAAAAGTGTAATGCCTATAACACATAGTTTAGTATTTCATTACATATTATATTGCTTACTTATTGCTTATGTATGATAAACTAGTCACTCCAAAGATATTGGAAATTATTTTTAATAATACTACCAACATCTAACAAAAGACAAAGGAAAGTTTCCCAGAAATTTTTTTTTAAATATGCTATGACATATGAATATTATTGAAATGAGTAAAGTAGTTATATTATACAATATAATTTATTTTCATTCTTATTTGTAAAAATGATACTTAAAATTTTCCTCCTTCTCCCCCTAATATCCACGTGATCTTGCCAGTGAATGCTAGTCTAGTTATAGGCAAACTACATCTCACATCCCAGTTATATTATACAATATAATTTATTTTCATTCTTATTTGTAAAAATGATACTTAAAATTTTTCTCCTTCTCCCCCTAATATCCACGTGATCTTGCCAGTGAATGCTAGTCTAGTTATAGGCAAACTACATCTCACATCCTATTAAACCCACCTGCTCACACTTGGCAGGGTTTGGTCCAAGTTGCTGCTCATTAGAGGCTCTGGCAGAGAGAAAGGGCGGGTGGAAGAAGCAATGAAACCAGTGCCTGAAAAGTGAAACTGAGGGTTAGGTTTTATATGGGATTTTATTTGGTGAGTGGTTACACTGCTTTTCATTAAACCAGATAACAGGTTGCTGGCAGCATATTTAAGAGATATGGAACTTTTAAGGGGCTGAAAATGAAATTAAGGCTTGATGAAATAAATTCTAATCTGTGCCCCACATTCATATATGTGTGCCAGGAAATGAACATGCTGGCGCTTTAATTGTAATGGGGCTGTTCCCTTAAAGGCAGCAACAATATTCACTTTGCTGCACACGGAGAATCTAGGAAACAATGCCATTAAGAGTTTATATGCCATCTTATGCCCCACTTTCTTCATAACATTACATCAGTTGTACAGGCATTTTCTGCACCATTTACCAAACTGGCTCCAGGTCAATGAAGTTTTGCATTATATTCCCCCAGGGAAGAAAATAATGCAGGAGTTTTACTGTCCATGTTAATGCCATTTAATACATTACTCAAACACATACTTAAGACCAACAGTTCTGATTACACAACTTTGGTTTAAAGTGGCTTCTAAACTGACTTCTTAACTGGCAACTTCTCAACAGCTCATCTTTTCCCAAACTTCTTTTTGGAAGATTGGAGGGTCAAGGGGATGCAGATTGAGATGCTGCAAATGCTCTGGATTGTTTTTAATGCTATAACTTTATCGTCTAAAAAGGAAGAGAAAAAAGCATGTTAGTTTTGCTTTGTTTTTAAAAACTTTATGCTAAAAGTTGCTTAAACTGGAATTAATCCTCACCTACCTCTTGGGAGGCTAATGTCTTTGAAAAATGGTTTAACATTCTAAAAATGATATGAGTCCAAAAGTTAGAGTTTGAAGTAGGAGTGAGTAGTGAGGTAGAGCAGCATTCCATCTCTTTTTTTGGAGGACTTGGATTTCACTCCACTTCTTTTGAGTAGGAGAAAACAGATCTGTCTTTTCTCTGTTTGGATAAGAAAAGGAGAGGGCTTAAAGAGAAACATTTTCAGTACCAGCTGTTCCCTAACTCAAGCTCTGCATAAATGTATTCTTTCCTGGGCTGGAGATATTAGGACAAAACCCTAAAGAAAGTGGAAAACAGAAAGTGAATCAATGAACCCATTTTATTATTCTAAGTTACAAATTTTTTGGAGAACAAAAAAGCAAAGGGATGAATTAGCTACAATTCAATCTAGCACCTGGGATAAGAACATCGGAGTCTAGAAAAAAATCTCGGGGCTGTGCTCTAGTGGGAGTACTGGCAAGGCATCCCTGTGTGATAAACCGTGGTAGCTAATTATTTTACAAGGGTCTCCAACATTTTTTAGCAAACATCATCAGCTATGTGAATCAAATAATGCCATCTCAAGGCTCTCTTACTTTTGGATAAATGTGGTTTTAACACCTAGACTTAATATAGGATTAATATCAGGGCCTTTTTATCCAAAGTTAACATCCAGACTTAGTGTTTAGAGATTCTCCATCAAGTATAAGGTCTCCTTTAAGACTTATTCCATAAACATATTGCTAACTAAAATAACAAAGCAGGTTTGGGCCGTATGTGCTTAGGCTCAGGAAAAATGTAACTATTTCAGTATAAAAGTCTGAATAAAATGCAAACGAATAAGCATGTCAAATGGATTTAAAAATAATGTTTCAGTGTGGCTGAATATTTTATTCAATTGGCCATTGACAATATGTCTGCTTGAAACTAATATGCGAGACCTCCAGGCAGGCAAACTAAAATTCTATTTTTCTTGCCTCACCCATTCTTTTATGACAAAATATTGAGACAAGCTCATTTTTT
Organism: Galeopterus variegatus; assembly: GCF_000696425.1. Classification (NCBI taxonomy): domain Eukaryota; kingdom Metazoa; phylum Chordata; class Mammalia; order Dermoptera; family Cynocephalidae; genus Galeopterus; species Galeopterus variegatus. The sequence goes on along the minus strand of NW_007726567.1, from coordinate 551,035 downwards.
TTTGTCATATCCAGATGCTTTCTTCACCAAAATTGTTCATTTCTTTCGGTGGCACCATTTTTCTGGATTTGCTCAAACAAAAATTTTATGTCTTTTTTCCTTACATTCTAGTACAGATTCTATATTATTGCCTGCATTTTTCATCCTTCCAAACCACCCTAAACTCTGCCACATGAAAGGTCATGGGCTTTGAAGTGCCACACACCTGAGTACAATCTTGATTTGTATCATCTTCTGGTATGTGGTCTTTTAACCTTAATATCTTAGGCATCCATTTCCTCATCTAGAGAGTAAAATTGTCTTGTGGAGGTAGTACAAAAAAAATAGAGATACTGTACAAAGCTGGTGTTCAGCAGATGGTAGATCTTAAACTAAAGACCTAAGGGAAGGGAGGATGAGGATGAATTGACATGCTATTCTTGCCCCTTCCAAATAGTTTGTGTGTCCAAGACCTGAAGACCGTGGAGGTAGCAGATGGTCCACAAGAGAGCAGGGAAACTTGTTTGGGAAAGGAGTCTTTGGCGAGGACTTCACTTCCCAAGTGACTAAGTCATCTGGGCAAGGGAAGCAAAGCCTGAAAGGTTCAGATTGCTGTGAGGGGAAGTCAGTCCGACAGGCTGAGTTGCCTTTCTTGTCCTTGGCATTGTAACAGTGCACGGTCTTCTGTTGTTCCTGGAACCACTCAAGCGTATAATGAATGGAGTACCACTGATTGGAAACGGTCGGCCCTAGATGATATTTCCGCAAGTTGTTTTCCTTCTACAACCTGGTAATGGATTTTTCTAACTTTAACAGGATGGTTGAAGTGTCTCTTGATTTTATATGCTGTTGCCTCCCGTGGATCCAACTTTGTCCAGTTATCATGTCAATTTTTTCAACACTGAAAATCAACTGCTCTCCAAAAGCTTAAATGTTTTCCTTGGAGGGTTACATGATCTTAAGCAAACAAACAAACTGAAGAGCCGTTCTGGCTTTTCTGTAGAAATTGAAACTTTTTTTGTTTTTGAATGAGTTAAGGTTTTGGATCTGTAGCTTAGGTTCACTGAATTCTGAAGAGGTCAGGGGAGAGTAAGGAATGTTTGACAGTCTCTGGGCAGGAGGGGAATGGAGTTCTGTGAGGCTTACCCATTTTGTTGTACCAGCACCTGCTATGCCAAGTGAAGGGTAAGGCAGAGGTCCAAGTTGTGGATAGCAAATAATGAAGCTCTGTGAAGGCAGACTAGCCAGACATACCTGGGTTAAAATCCCAGCTCTACTAGTAATTGGATGGAGTAACTTTGACAAAGTTCTTAAAATCTACCAGCTTCAATTTTCACATCCTTGTGAAGCTCTGTGAAGGCAGACTAGCCAGACATACCTGGGTTAAAATCCCAGCTCTACTAGTAACTGGATGGAGTAACTTTGACAAAGTTCTTAAAATCTACCAGCTTCAATTTTCACATCCTTGTAGCGTTGTGAGGATTAACATGCACTGAGTGCTTATTATATGCTGTCCATAAGCATGTGGCCTGGACATCCATTTAATTTTTACAACAATCATGATGTATGAAGCCAATGTTATTATTTGAATTGTGTAAAGATGAGGAAACTAAGAGAAAGGATATCTGGTCAAAGGTAACAAAGTTAATAATGAAGAAGTTAGAGTTTAAACCTAGGCAGTTTGACTTCAAAGACCATGTTTTTAATCACTGTGGTGTAACTAAGTCACTTGACCTATTGCCTGGCATATAATTAGCATTTAATAAATGGAAGATTTCAATATATATGTTATATATTATTTAAATATTTAAGTATATATGTCTGCTAAAAATCTAATCAGCATTGAGAATTTGCTGATTAGAGTTGATAGTTACACTGGCCATTGATTTAGGAAGATCTATTTCCCCTCTGAATATGGAACATAAACTTAGGGAAATTACAGAGATGCTCTAGAGTTAGTTTAGTCATTAGGTGAAGATCTTTTCTTTCCCCTCTGTTCTTAGAACATGACTTTCTTTCATAGAACAGGAAATAATAATAAAGCTGTTTTTAATTTTCACTTATTCCATTATATTTCACTTTGCTATAAATTGATATGATCTTACAATTCTTTTTCCCTAATATGTTCTGGATTTATATTTTTTTCAATTAACCTTTCAGTGGCTGAGTTAATATCTCTAGACACTGTGAGGGCAGAATCCTGGCTTGGTGACCACACACAAGTAGGTAGAGTCCCTTCTTCCACTGCCACAAACACAAACCAATACCTGGTCTTAATCATCTCATGGAAAGTCCCTGCTAAAGTCCATCTTGAATATAAAACTAGAGAACTAACCACAGAAGCTTCCATATGCCTTCTATGAGCCCCATCCTACTTATCTCTCACCTACCCCCAGCACATAAAAATAGAATTCATTAATTTAAAAACTTTAATACATAATTAAAAGTACTTAATCAACTCTCCTTATTTTCAGATTTTAATCCAATTAATGTTTTTCCTTTGAGAACCTTAAAATGTTCAATTTTTAACGTTATCTTCTGATATGACCAACTCTCTCCAGCTTCACTAGTGTCCCTCTTTACAGACTCACCTTGTTTTCCCAGCCTTTGTGACTCTGCTTGTATCAGTCACACAGCTGGGATGTGTGCTCTTGACCAATGGGCTGTTGTTGTTAATCTACCTTCAAATTCACCTTGTTCAAAAACAATTTTGCTAACAAACTTCACTCTATCATAACTCCTTGTGCCTTAAGTGTAGAGTAAGTTTTCAAGAAATTATTATACAGGGAGATGGTTGGATACATATGACACGAGGTAATCAAACTGTGAGGTCATTATGTGTTGTCAAGTCTTGTCATTGTTATTCAGTTTGGATTGCATTCTCTTACATAGGTTGAAGAGTTGCTTTACAAATATTCTCTACACATTTCTTTGTGCTTGTTTAGTTTCTTATGCTACCTTGTTTTGAGGAAGAAAAATTGATTTTTAATTTTTTTCTATTTAATTCAATCATATAATCTCCTTTCAAGTTCTTACTCAAACGTTTTCTGAAACAAAAAAATACATATTAATAGTTCTTTATTTCTGATTAAATCAAATTTCTTACTTATCTTTCATCATAGTTGCTTAAATTTAAAAAAGGAAAAGAAAAAAACCCTCCAGGTTTACTTTTGCTCTTCTATATTTAAACTTTAATCAATGCTGGTGAATATATCTATTTTAGGATATTATGGGATTTTTTTGGACAACTGTGTTATTTTTGCAAATGTATAATAAACCAACCACCAATGGACAAATAAATAAATCAATAAAAGAAGATAAATAGATCAACCAACTGAAAAGAGCCTTTGGATAGGGGCAGCCCAATACTATTTTGATATTCTTGAACGAATTCACATGTGAAATCCAGATCCAGGCAGTGCATAAACTGAGTTTAGCAACCAAAGCCTGACATTCTGGCAATTTCAGCAGACTACTAAAAGCTGTTATTTTTAATTGAAAAAATGAAATTTGCATTGATTACCCAAACAGACTGACATCCATTTGCTTGAACATGACAAATCTACAGCAAGCACACTAGCCAAATCACGTTCACTGGAAAATAACTTCAGTGTAAAATTAATAAATTGTTTTCCTTTTTTCACCATGGGCAATAGGAACTTTTTGGTTTTGCTTAAGTATTATCTATTCCAGCTTATGCTTTGTTTACTTTTCTTAATGTAATAATAGCATCATGGCACCAGTGCATTCTTTCCATGTGAGATAATTAGATAAATTAAGTTAGTCCAATACTTACACCTAGCCTGAGTTCAAAACAGTTTTTTAATGTTTTGATTATAAGCAAGTAAATGAGCATATGTCCAATTACATTTTGGGTGCAATAGCTTTAGCCACCACATTTTGGCATTTTATTTTATTAGCTAAAAGTTCACATATGGTTTCCATGTCTCCAAGCTGTCTTTAAGGATACAGGAGTTGTATAACCTAACATTGTTTTCTTTCCCTCTCTCTCCCAGCCCCCTTCCTACGTCTTGCATATGCTACCTCACAGAGGTACCTCTCTCTTAGTTTTAAAGTTTATGTGTGCAAATAGAGAAAACCTAAAAGTTTGCTGATGCTTTGAATAATGAAAGAAATGCTCGCAACCCTAAAATTTTTACCTAATAAAAGATTTTGAAATAAATGCCAGAATGTTTACTATAGAAATAACAGTATCAGTATACAAATATATAAAGCTCACAATGATTATTACTTAGCTACTTCCTTGTTTGGGGTCGGTGCCACACTGCAGTTGCTGTGTCCCTTCTCCTTCTCAGGACCCACTCAGCAGCTTTGGGGGAGCTTAGTGAGCATCTTAAAGACTGAAATGTATAAGACACAGCCGTGCTGGTGAAGGACACAGCAAGAAGGGAGACAAAGAACACATTCAGCTCCTTTTGGCTTCAACATTCTTCTCTGTGTATCTGTGTTTCTGATACAGTTAATGATTTGGAAAACTGCAAGACTTGCATATTCTGGCCAAGGGTTAAAGGCAACCTTTCTGAACAGCCCACTAACAGCTTGGTTACTTTTTAAGGTTGTTGCTTTAGCATTTCAAGAGCCATGGGGTAAATCAATCTCTTTCTTTCTTTCAGTTGCCTTGCCTGTATGTATATTGGAAATGTTATATCCAACTTTCAAAGAAAGTGGGGATTTTGAATATATTGTTGATTTACAAAGACTTCTGAAACTTCATATACAGGCAGTATTCAATCAATATTGGGTACTCTTCAAGTTCAATATATATTTAATTTAAAAATTTTCTTTTTCAATTCTTTTTCAATTCAATTTTCTTTTTCTTTTACAGTAAGATCCTGAAATGGTCAATTGTGTTAGATGTTAAATTATGTTAAATGTTAAATGTAAACTACTGCATGCTATATAAGCTCAGACTCCTGGCTTTCAAAAATATAACTTAAAAACATTTCACTATTTGCAGGCAACCCTTAAGAACCAGGATATGGAATATTTTGTCATTTTCTGTCTGAGGGACAACCTGAATGTGTACACTGGGCAGCTGATGGGATGGAAAAGTGTTTGAGCCTAGCTAATCATCCAGTACCTACTTTTCTAGCTGATTTTCTTCAACCCTTAAGAACCAGGATATGGAATATTTTGTCATTTTCTGTCTGAGGGACAACCTGAATGGGTACACTGGGCAGCTGATGGGATGGAAAAGTGTTTGAGCCTAGCTAATCATCCAGTACCTACTTTTCTAGCTGATTTTCTTCTCTCACCCCATATGCATAAAAGTCTTCATAGGAGATCTATAGAAAGTCTTTGTTTCTTTGTAGAAAATAGACCACAGAAGAAAGCCAACAGCTTAATACATGGCCTTTGTCTTTTATTTATAAAATCATTAACAATCTGAAAGGGCCATTTAGTTTAGGTTTGTTTGTTGTTGTTGTTTCTCTTATAATATATTGCATTTGAGTGTTATATACCAATAGTGTTATTTAGAATTTGTGCCTACCATGAATGTCAAAGGGCAGATACATTTTACTACTTTAGGTTTCTGACAGGTTCACTTTTCAAATATATCTCTTAAGTTAACTACCACCTTTCCATATTTAGATCATTTTGACTGTTTGAAAAGTCACTTTTTGCAACAAATTGCCAATGAAAGTTAAGGTGCTACAAATTTATAGATGAGTCAGAAATTTCAATTTCCTTTTAATCTGGGAGAAATGTGTTCAAGAATAATTGTTCACTTGCAGTGTCCAGAACCTAACATTAATAGTATTCAACTTAGGAAATATGTCCATTTTACAGAATTGAGCCCAGTGACTTAACTACTCCTATCACATGATATACTGCTTCTAGAAATTAAGATGCTCTCAGACCATGGTTAATACAAAATATAGGCTACTATTCCTTACTACAGATCTCCTTACTACATACTACTCTATTTCTGAACTGTCAATCTTTAATTATTTTTACTTTTAATGCTATTTAGAAATAGAGTATACATACTCATATAAATGTTCTCAGAAATAATAATTACTGTAATGTTAATATAGTAGGAACCATTTATATAATACCTACTCTGTGCTTACTAATAGATTAAATGCATTACATACATTATCTAGTTTAATGTTCCAACAATAATAATCTTATCACTATGTTGTACATGAGAAAATTGTGGCTTAAATTATAAGCAATTTGCCATAAGCCACACAATCCAGAAGTGACAAAACTGAAGTTTAACCCAAATCCTTCTATCCAGGATAGAAAGTTCATAAATGTCTATAATGGTGAAAACTGTATGGTAAAAATTACCTTTTTAATATTAGAGCATTTAATTAAGGAAATTATGTGAATTAGAAATTTAGATGAATTTTCTTAAAAAAGCATTTAAAAGGAGGTACAATTTTTCTAATTAAAAATATCTTTTGGAATGAGTAATATATGTTTGATGTATAAAATTCAAAAGTTATAAGATTATACAGTAAAAAGTACATCTTTACTTTCACTTATAACTTTGGTTTTCTTCCTAAGAGAAAACTAAGACTACCAATTTCTTACTCCTCCTTGTAAATATCCTATACACATATAATCACACACATACACACCTATTCTTTCTTACCTAATCACCAAGAATCGCCCCTTCATAATGGAAGTCCATTCTGTTCAAGGTAGAAATTTGTCCAGCTAAAATGCAACAGTTCCGAGGTACCTTGCCATTTGTTTCAATATAGTTCTGGCCAATCAGAAAAAAAACAGTTGATTGTTGGGGATGTCAGAAATGTGTTTTGGAAGAGTACGGAATATACTTTCTCTTCTTACTGCCTGAAATATCAATACAATGTTGAAAATGGAACAGCCATCTTGCAGTAAGTAGCTGGTAAACCACATGGTGAGAATTGAGAGAAAGACAGAAGAGACCTGGTCCCTGTTGATATAATGCTGTCACTGTGGTAGCACCAGACTGCTTTTGTGTTAGAAAAATTAAATTCCTAATTTATGCTTTATCCTTTTAACAGCAGCATAATTTTCTATTTTATGAATGTAATATAATTTATTTCTAGTTTCCCATTAAGGTCCAGTTAGGTTGTTTTAATAATCCCATTAAAGAAAATTCTGCAATAAATATCCAGGTACATATCACATGCAAGAGTAAGCATTTCTGCACAATAAATTTCTAGAAGGAGAACTGCTTGGTCAAATGGAGCATAGATTTAAAAAGCTTAGGTGTTGCCAAATTGCTTATCATAGAAGGTTCTGCTTTGTTGACATCAATTCATTGACAAGCAGGTACCTCCACTATTAATGTAATATACCAAACTTTTAGGTTTTATTTTCTAAACTGAAAAGTAAACATGTATATTTCAATATCTTTTAATTTAAATTTATTTCATTAAATATAAAGTCGAAAATATTTTTATTTGTTGTACAACCATTTATTTTCCCTTTTCCACAGCATTTGGCATTCTTTGCTCAAATTTTATAGGATTTATTTTTACATAATTATTCAAAGGAAATATTCAAATATTATAAAAAATTATCCCTTATTTTTATTCTATTTAAAGATTTCCTTCCTTTTAATTTTTCTCTTCCTTTTTAATGTTTTTTTTAAATCCATGTAGTATGCTACTATACTTATACAATAGAATTAATTTTTTTAGTGGCTCATAGATTTACATCTGACTTGCAAAGGCCTTTCCCACTCAGATTATGAAAACATTCCCCTATGGATTTAAATATTTGATGCATTTTGAGATTCATTTTAGTATAGCGTGTGAGGTAGGGATTCAATTTCATTTTTTTTACCACATGTTTACTTAGTTGTTCCAACATATTTATTGAATAAACTCTTCCCACTTACTATTTAAAATGCCACCTTTATACTAAGTGCCTGTATGTATCTGAGTCTATTTATGGCCTTTTTGGTCTATTACATTAATCAATCTGTCTAGTCATGTGCCAGCACCATACTATTTTAATTATTATAGCATCATATTGTGGTTTAACATCAGGCTTATTCCTTCCTTATTACTTTTGTTTTTCAGAATTGTTCTTGCTCTGCTTGCTTGCTTAATTTTCCACATGAACTTTAGAAATAGCATGTCTACTTATAAAAAATATTATCTTCCCATAAATTTAAAATTAAATATATAGGTTAATTAAGGAAAAATTTTAATATGTTGTGTCTTCCTATTAAAAACATTTTGTGCAGGGCCGGCCCGGTGGCGCACTGGATAGTGCGCCGCTTGGGAAGCATGGCGGCGCTCCCGCCCGAGGGTTCGGATCCCACATACAGACCGGTTCCCGCTCACTGGCTGAGCGAGGCACGGGAGCAACACCGAGGGTTGCGATCCCGTTGCCGGTCCCCGGTCCGGTACGCAGGCAACACTGAGGGTTGCGATCCGTTGCCAGACACAGAAAAAAGACAAAAAGACAAAAAGACAAAAAAAAAAAACATTTTGTGCACTTCCACTTAAATCTTACTTTGTTTCTTCAATTAGCATCTTATGATTTTCTTCTTATAGATCTTATATATTTTCTCTTAATTTATTCTTCCATATTTCAATTTTGATTACTATTATAAAAGAGATATCCCTTTTGTCTTTTAAATTGCATTGTTTTTATACAAGATGGTGGGTGACTTTGATATATTAACATATCCCTAACAAACTTACTAAATGCATTTATTGTTTGTGAAGATTTTTAATTCATTGTCTTAAAATTTCTAGCAAACAAATACATCATTAACAAAAATGATAATTTTCTTTCTTTCCAATTGTTAAACTAATCATTGCTTTTCATTATCTAATTGCAATTGGTAGAGTAGGGGTTTAAATGGAAATTAGGGCTCTAGTTTAACTGCAAAAATATTAATATGTTCTCCTAACTTTGCTCCTTATTCCCACTCCCAGTACTATTTTATAATACAGCCTTCTCTTGGAAGATTTTAACAATCCATTAAAAATGTATGTTAACTATAACTATTTTTTAATGGAAAACATGGCAGTGGAGAAAGGTAGAAATGGTGATAAATATGAAAATTATATCCAAAGCCAGTGAAATTCCTAAATAATGAAAATATTTACAAGCTTTAGCTAACAATTTCATTCTTCTAAGTAGCATTCATGGCAACAAAACTCAATGTAAAGAATAACATTTTCCCATAGTTTAATGTAAAAAAAAAATATGCTCTGGAAAATTCCTCATCCTAATAAAAATAGATGTTTTCTTCTAAGATAGTGTTTTATAATTATATTCAATATTTTTTTAGTGAAATCAAATTTCAATTATATAGTATAGAATGTTTTATGTTTAAGTAAGTGGAAACTTGAAGATGACTAGATAACGTTTTTAAATTAGTGAACTTTAGGTAGAATTGTGAAATGTTGAAGCCCTCTGCATCATTTGTTATACATCATGTTTAATTTTCAAGAGGAACAGACAAACAAATGGATAAAAGGAACCATCACATAAGAAAAATAAAACGTAAAATAATGAATAAAATGAGATAAAGGATGATAATGTTAGTTTACTGTGATGAATAGTTTACCTATTTCAAATGTTGATTTTGAAACTAATCACAGCAAATTCTTTTCTTAAAAAAAAGAAAGAAACATGTCATGGCCAATAACTCCTGGAAAACTGTGGAGACTGGCACTTTCAAATGCTTGGCAGATTATTAAGCCAATTTTTATTGAGTCCACTCTAGCTGTTGGAGGGTCTGTGATTCCCAACTGTTTCACATCAGAGAATGAAAACAAGGAGGGCCCCAGCCAAGACCACATTGGTGACTGCCAGCCCCGTCATATGCCAAACATGAAAGCAACAAGTCCAGATGCTTTGATCCTTGCATTTTTGGACTCAGCCCAATGTTACAGAAAAAAAGCACAACTCATGTTAGGACAACATACATTATAACTAGAAATCAATCAATAGCACTGTGACCTTCAAACTCAGTAAATGTTTGGAGTTAGTTTCAGAGCATGTAATCTAAATTGGGGATTGGAAATTGGAACTGGTCCTAAGCTAACAGAAAAAAATGTATATTTTTAAAATGTAGAGATTAAAGGAAGCAGCAGATGAAGTTTTAATTTATATGTGTGTGTATATGTATATATACATATATATATTCATGAAGAATGTATTCTAATTTAAAAGACTCTGAATGGTAAGGAAAAGAAACCCACCACCACAATGAACCCTCTTTTCCTGCACATAATTAAAAAAGAAACTGAATTGTGGCAGGAAAATATATTAGAAGGAAATTATGAGCTTTCTCCCAATTTAGGGTAAGAGAGTAATGAGATAATTTAAGAAGTGAGTCACTTGGTTGCTAGGACACTGTCCTGATTTGCGACAGCACTCCAGGCTTGCCAACTTATGAAGCCCTTGGCACTGGCCTTGGCAGAGCTGTGGCCCAACATTCCCCAGTGCAGGTATATTGAAGAACTGGTAATGGCACAGCTGAGCTGAAGAGCTGATGGCCAATCTGAACTTGGGCACAAGTAAAATTACAGCTTCAACTCTCTATTTTAAATCACTGCCTCTGGCCAGGGGAGTTACTTGAAAAAATCCTCTGGGACAGAGGTAATATCAGTAAAAGATACATTAGCTTAGAGAGCAGGGTCTGGCACCAAGAAGTAATTAAAAGTAATTTTGTAGCATTTATGTTATTTTGCTTTTTAATTTTGCAGTAATGCTTTGACTGTATTGTCACACAATTTCTGTCTAGACTACATTGTGTTAAAACCTCACCTTTTCGTATTGTAAGGCTTTTGAATTGTTCCTGGCACCAAACAGGTTATTATAGTATAAAAGCTAATTTAAAGTAATGCTGATAACAATGGTCAAGAACCTATCATTAAGATTTCTCTCTCTTTTCTCATGTTTTTTAAAGTATACTTTTCTTGGTCAGAAAAGTAAATTAGTGGTGGTGATAATACTTTGCAATCTCTAGTAACAGTCTAACATTTCAGCCTTTCAGTAACTGGAGCAGTCAGTTGCTAGAAGATCTGGTCTTGGCCTGCAAAAAAAAAAAAAAAAAAAAAATCTGCAATGTGAATTTACTCAAATTGACTCACAGCATCTCCAAGATAGCTGGGTCAAGGCAGATGATCATGCTATTAGTTTGACTGTGTTATCTGCATGTTTCTGGATGTCTAAAAGTGTGCCCATGCACAAGGCAGGGCCTATTAGTGTATCCAAATAAAATAAGAGAAAATTAAAACACTAGATCAGAAGTGGACCTGTTTGTAAGTGAGCCCATTTACCCAACTGATGAGAACAGTTTGATTTGGAAACATTGGTACAACACCACAGAATCCATATTTTGCATTGAAACTTCTAGTCATTGCTAGTCATTTCTTGATTAATGATCATATCTTTGCATATGTATTTCATAACTGAAGAGAAATTCTTCTTTCACTCTGAAGCATATATCAACCAGGTCTATTTCTAAATAAAAATATAGATAGTGAGTGGAAAAAAGCATACATCTATCTATTTATTACTTTGTTGAGCCCTTATGACTTGTGTAGGGCTTTGTTGGAGGCTGACAGGGATTTTAAAAAGTAGAAAACTGTATGCTACAGTAGAAGGGTCAGAGACTTTGGAGTAAGAATGTTTAGTTCAACCCAGTCTTCTTCACTTAGTAAGGGTCTGACCTTGAATGAATCATTCATCCTCTCTCTCATCCTTTCAGCTTCATCATCTTTAAAACTGAAATCAGGACACTCTCCTGCCTTACTCTGGTCTTTGAATATTAAGGGAGAAAATGCAAAATAGGTGGCAATATTCTCTAAACTATAAACATGGTGCCAACATAGGAATTATGAGGATTTTTTCCTGGCACAAAGGAACTTCTCATCTGTTTCTGAGGGCGAGGTATCTTTACATAAAACGGTGTTAATACTACTTAAAAGGAGTTTTTAATTAATCATGACAAACAGTAAAAAGAAAAAAAGTAACTGTTTTAGTCATTAGTTTACAAAAGATATCAAGCAAGATGCTATAGTGAGCAGAGGCTTCAAAATTTGAGAGGACCCCAAAGGATAGTATGATTACACTAGGCCAAGAAGAAGAGAAAACACATACAGTTAGGGAGTTCTGTAAACCACAAAATGAAAGTAGAAATATAAAACAAATATCCATTCAGTCGATTATTTATTCACACAAGAACATTTGTTTAGTATAAAGAGAACAGTTTGGCTGAAACACTTCTGGAGAAGGTGGCAGACAAAATGTAGAGCTTTCACTACTTTCTGATAAATAATTGTAAAACCTGGGGTAATTCTGTACAAGTAAAAGATGTATATCTAAGAAGTGAGAATATAAGAGAGGCTAACAGAAAATCTCTGTTCCAATTTTTATAGCCCCAGCTTGCCAAGTGTGGAAGTGACACCCAAGAGAAAATATAGTGATCTATTTTTGGAACAACTCCTGGCTTAGTCCTGGATTTGGAATAATCTCGGAGAGGTATTTTGGATGGTGTATCTGGTCTGCTTTGTGTTGGCACCTCTGATGTTGTTCTGAAGCTAGGTGAGCCGCTCTGTCTTGTCAGAATACAGGCAAATCTGGATGTCAGGCAGATGTCCAGGAACATCAAGAAAGGCCTGAAAAAGAGTTAGAGGTGGAGGAGGAAAAAAAGAGACAGTTCAGTCTCAGTCCTAGCTGGAGCACACAAATGGAGTCAGTATATGCCTTAGATCCACAGCCCAACGGGGGGGCGATGGGTTGCATTCAGTGACTGGGCTGGCCATGAAATTCTCAGACAGGTTGGTTGGCATGACAAGAAGTGACAGATACAAGAAAGATACAGGATGTAGAAAAACAGTGCAGCCTCAGGATGAAACCTACCTGAATGTCTATGATGATCTGTTGTCTCAACTCTGCCTTAGAAGACTCCTCTTTTTCTTTTGTTTTCTCTTGGCTTCCTCCAGTTTCTCTGGCAAAAAACCCTTTGTCTTCTTTTTCTTGTCTCCGTCACTTTTTTTTTTCCTGATTTCTGTTTTTAGCAACAAATTCTATGAACACAATTTTAAGTTTAGGATTGCATTTCAGAATTTCTTGCAAATTATATTTGGAGAAATTATTGAACAAGCAGCAAATGTTTAAGAATTTATATCATGCATTTTCATCTTTTGGTGATCATGGACTAGTTTATTACAAATAAATCCTCCCACCAAAAATAAGAAAACTGTATTACACAGAGACACACATATACATACAAATACATCTCTCTTTCTTTTTCTCTCTTCAGATAGATATAGATAATTTTTGTGTTTAAGAATTGAGGAGCTATTAAAGCAGTGAAGATTACGAAGGTCAAAATTTCCAAGACACAGGAAGTGAAGAGAGGTGAAAGATGAGCCCAATGGTCTGCAGCATTTTCCCTCCACCATGTATTGATTAACAAGCAGAAGCTAAGAGGCTGAGAAGTTGAATAGATCTCCTGGAGGGGCTGGGGAGAAGAAATTGGAGTTTAGGGCTTACCAACAAGGAGCCCTAGAAAAGACTCTATGCTTCGGGATACCCTAAAGGCCACACGTTAAGTGTAGGGGTGAAATAAGATTAGACTGGCCCCAACAAAGATTAAAGCCCATTAGATCAGATTAAGATGTCAGTCACTACCTTAACTACCTACAAGATCACACGGCCCAAACCAAGAGACAAGACAAGAACAAACTCCCAAGAAATCTAAATATAGTAGTTTTCAGACATGGACTTTAAAACAATCAATTTATATATTCAGGAAATCAGATAAGATAGAGGACTTCAGTATATAAGTGAAAAAGTCAAAAAATAATAAACTACAAATTCTGGAAATAAAAAATACAATAATGGAAATTAAGAACATAATACATGAGTTTAGTATCTATTAAAACACAGCTAAGGAGGGGATTATTGGCCAGGTTAGAAAAAAATAATTATATCCAGATTGAATCATGGAGAGAAAAAAGGATTTAAAAAATGAACAAATAAAACCCCAGAAAATAGCATAAAAGAAATTTAGAACATGATAGGGGGAAAAAACCCAAAATTACTATAGTTATAATTGGAGTGACAAAGTTTCTTTGCTTGGCCAAACTTTAGTCAGGCTTCTGAACCTTTTCCTTGACCCATCTATGCAGTTCTTTATGAAATCCACTTTCAGCAAAAGAACAAGGCTAAGCCAGTTTCAATAGAGCACCCTGTACTTGATGTCTGATCACACTGGCCTGTCTTCTGCAATAGTCCTGTTAGGTCAGTTTAGCCAGAATCCCTCTCGCCCCTGATGCTTCATCATCAATTTCCATCCACTGACCCCCTTTCTCCGTGGCTATAAATTCCCTCTTGCCCATGCTGTATTCAGAGTTAAGCCCAGTCTCTCTCCCTCACTGCAAGAGTTTGTTGCAATGGTCCCCATACCTATCGTGATGGTCCTGAATAAAGTCTTCCTTACTGTGCTTTAACAAGTACCATTGAATAATTTTTTCAAAACAGGAGTCCTAGAATGAAAGAGGAGAGAGAATTTTCTGAATTCTAATAAAAATTTCTTTAAGCAGAGTCACAAGCACTGTAAAGTCCAAGTACAATAAATATAAAGAAAATGACACTTATGCCCATCACAGTAAAACTCCAAACCGAAATAGACACACTCCCCACAGATTAGCAACAAGACTGATGGTCAATGACAAAAATCAGAAGCCAAAGGAATTATATTTTCAAAGTGCTGAAAGAAAATAATTGCCAACTGAGAATTCTAAATCTTGTAAAAATATCCTTTAAAATCAAATTCAAAATAATATGAATTTATTGATTTAATAATATCAATTTATGATAAGCAAACGACAGAGCCACACTAATGGAAATAGGAAATTCCTCAAGCAGAGAGAAAATAGCCCAAGAGAAAACATGGAAATGTAGGAAGAAATAATGAACCATGGAAAGGGTAAATATGAGTGTAAATTTAAACAAAAACTGACTGATAAAAACATTAAAGATAATGTCTGTTAAATTTAAAACATAGGTAAAATTAAAATATATGACAATGATAACATAATTACATAAAAGGCATGAAGGCAATAAATGAAGTTAAAGTATTCTAAGGTGCTTACATTGTTCGTGAAGGATGAATAAAGCATCACCTACTATTAGATAATTTTTTAAAAGAATGAAGTTTTAGCATCTAGGATAACCACTAAAAGTACAGAAAATGCATAATTAACAAGCTAATTGAAGAGAAATTAAGACAAGCAAAAAAGGAAAAGAAATGTAGAAATGTTGGAACAAAATGAAACAGTAGTTAGATAGTACATTTAAAACAAAATATATGAGAAATTATATTAAAATTAAGTGGAATATATGCTACAATAAAAGACAAAGATTATCAGACTGGATTTTTTTAAAAAGCAACAACAAAAATTATGCTATTTATATGATGCTCACTTTAAATACAAAAAATTTAAACTTTAATAGATGGAAAAGTTATGGCATGCAAACCATAAACTAAACAAACCTGTTATAACTAACACTATTATCAAAGTAAACTTTATTGTAGGAATTATTAATAGAACTAACATAGAAATGTGTTAATGGTCAAAATTCTACATACCTTTCTACCTAATAAAAGAGACTAAAACTATTCAAAATGTTATCTGACCACAGTAGCACGAAGCTACAAATTAATGATAAAAAATAAATTTAAGTCCCCAAATATTTGAAAATTAGTAACACAATTGTACATAATCTGTGAGTTAAAGAAAAAAATCACAATGGAAATTAGAAAAAAAATTGTAACTTAAGGGATATAAAATTAAAACTATCAAATCTTGTGAAATGCAGAAGCTAAAGCCAATGTTAGAGGTAAATCTATGACCTCAAATGCATGCATTAAAAAAAAGAAAGGTTGAACTATCTAAATATCTATCTCAAAAAGTTTAAAGAAAGACAAGAAATGAAACCCATTGTGGTAATGATTGTATCACAATCTTAGTTATAAAAATAAATAAATAGAATAATATTCTGATCTAGTTTATGCCAATAAATGGACAAATGTCTAGAAAAACTATACAATAGTATCCTAAATTGGTTATTAGCTTAATATTAAAGTATCCTAAAGAATAACTTTTAGATCAATACTTTATGTGGATCTAAAAAAAAAAAAAAGCTCTCTGAGGACTATTTAAAATACTATTCTAGGCATTTCCTGCTCCTCATATTGACTAGCAGGTGCCATTAAGAAAGCCGTTAACAGGAGTCGTACAGAATTATCCCCTGTGGTTTTTTAGTTGCAAAATTACGTATGGAGAATTTTTAGAGGGTGACAGTATATACTCAGAATAAGTGAACTTTGGGTTGGATGACAGTGCAGGAGAGAACAAAAGAGTGGATTTGAGGGTCCTACATCCTATAGGATAGGTCCTATATCATC
This sequence comes from Galeopterus variegatus, assembly GCF_000696425.1. Lineage (NCBI taxonomy): Eukaryota > Metazoa > Chordata > Mammalia > Dermoptera > Cynocephalidae > Galeopterus > Galeopterus variegatus. The sequence goes on along the minus strand of NW_007726567.1, from coordinate 534,642 downwards.
CCAACACTACAAAGAATTGCTTAGCATATGTGCCAAGTCTTTGATGAGGTCCAACAGGCCCAAGTGCCACAAGTTCCCTGGTGATGTGTCTGAGGGTGTTTTGAAAGAAAAGAATGAAGAGTTTGGTGCACAGCGACATTCCTCCCTGTCTCTCCACAGTCCCTTTCTTAATCTTTGGTATCTCAATTTTTTCCCTCTTTGTATGAGAGACTTCCTCAAGCTTTGTCTTCAACTAAGTCTCCTCCCATTTCCCACAGTCTTTTTCTGTGTCCTTTCTGTAGTGACAATTAACCACTCTTTATGGATGACTGCCCAAAGTCTCTAAACTTGGCTTCTCAACTCAACTCAAGACAGAAATCAAATCATGACACTCTCTCCTCTTCCCAGTGTCCAAGGTTTTCCATCAATGAATCAAATAATTCTGCCATTCAACTGCAAACTACCATTCCACTTTCACTGACAATAGCCCCGGCTTCCCCACCTTGCAACCAATGTCACAATGACATATGCTTTAGTCTATGAACATTCTCTACGTGCTTCAATTCACAGTTACACTTTCTTCTCCCAGAAATGCACTTTCCTCATTTTCAAAGGCTAGTTCAAATCCTCTCATCTGAAAAAGCTTTTGATAGCCTTTGCCCTTTGCTTTTTCTTCTCTACAGTCCCACGATAATTGCTCCTCTGCTAGATGAGTGTTCACTCATGTCATTTATATTTCTTATAATTTAGTTAAATTACTTTTTCCACTAGATTATAATGATGGGGACCCCTTTATTAATCAGTTTCCCCACAACTCTTAGTCTACAATTTGTACGATGCAGTCAATAAAATGCACTTGACTTTTGAACTGTCACCCATTTTGCTCATGCACATTTCTATGCCTAAATTACCCCCCTCCCTGGGAAAATCCCGCTAATTCGTTGGTATCTAGCTGTTGTATTACTTACTCAACGAAGCCTCCTCATCACCGCACAGAGCCAAGTTCATGATTTTACATGTAATATATGCTATCTTATTATAGTATTTCTCAAAAAGACGTGGTTTATCTGGCACTAAGTTTGTGATGTGAAAGTTGAATTGTATGTAAATATGTTTGGTAGTATCTTGAAACATACTTTAATGCACTTTTGACTAAGTGCAATCTTGTATATATTTAATTAATTTTGACTAAATGTGGCAATGAGAATGTGTGAAGAAAATACATATTTCCATTAATATGCATCTTCTAGAATAAAGGATTTGGGGGCAAAGGCAACCATCACAAAATTGCAAAGTCAAAGTACAGAAGAAGAGCGCCAGAAACCTCAATCCATGATTCTGCAAAATTGCTTTGGCTGAAGGTTAACAATGTGTGCTTGGGGGAATTCTGAGTGAGTTTCACACCAGATTTGATACACATCGGTTATGCCACGGAAATAGCAGTCTTCTAAAAAGTTTAGAGCATATGTGTAGAGATTTTAGGAGATAAAACCTGAATTATTCAACTGAAGACAGTGCTCTTCAACAATAAAAAAATCCCAACACATGAAGCATTATTGATCCAGGCATAAATCCAGTACCTGGATGTGTATGTTCAACAACTGAAGAGTGTACATTCTGTATCAGACACTCCCGTAGTATGATCCGGAATTTGTACCATATGCTGTAGTTTGATTTTGTCGTGGGCCACATTTCTAGATGGTCACTGGTTTGACTAAGTAAGTACATGGCAACCAGCAACTGTTGCTTTCCGTAGAAATAAATCTTAAAAGATGGGTTGAGTTACTATATCTCATTCTCTACTGTCTTCTCCAAAAATGAATAAATCTTGTTCAAAAAATGACAGAGCAATTTGGAATGCAAAGAAAGATGCCATCTTTTGCTATTAAGAGAAGTCACAGTTGAATTGGGAAGACATAAAATTTGCATGAAACTATAAATAACTGTAGGAAAAACTGAAAATTAAATATGTTGTTTGTAAAACTTTCTCACACGAGAAAAGATTTAGCAGATTTATAGAATGGGAAGAAAGAGATAGTCTCTGAGGAAATTGTACACATTCTTAAGAGGCAGCAGCAATGTCAGACCATGAAGAAGTCAGAGAAATAATGGAAGTTTCTTCCTTAAATTTTCTTACATAATAAGATTTGTGAAACCTACTGGTTGCAATATCAACTCAGATAGTGTATATTCATGTTGTATGTACATAATTTGGGTTCCAACTTTTCTGAAAGTTTTCCCATAAATTCTTAAAACATGTTTAGTTTAATTCTGCCATGGTGATCCCTTAGGCAGAGTTCAATAACAGAATTTATTTAAATTACCCAGCAATTTTAGATTCTGCATTTTAATCTGGTGATAATTTTGGATTAATGAAGTTGAATTTCAATGGGGAAAAATGAAATACACTTCTTTGTGTTTGCCAAAATAATTCTGGTACAAAAGCACTTGATCTAATCTAAGTAGTTAATGAGATAACGAATCGTTTCAACATAAGCTTGAGAATGTTTCTTTAAAGTTGAAGTAACTAAGGATATTTTTTCTTTCCTAGTATTTTCGTATGATGGGTCTTCAAAGCCAGATACACACCATAATACTTATCCAATATGAGTGTTTTTAACTGAACAAATATCTTTAACAGAAGCGGGGTGTACCAAGAATGATCTGGTGGTATCCTTATTTAATTGATGTTTACTTTTTTCCACAGCTAACAACTTGGGATCAATCTGAAATAGTCATTTAATATTTTTCAACTACACTTTCTATGGACAGTTTCATTTATTCATAAGTAAAGACCTAATAAATAGTCGAGTGTTTGAGACCAATATGAGCTCTAGGGGCTGTTTTATGTGTGATTAGTAGGAATGCATTCCTGGCCTTGAGGAGACTGTACACAGATATGGTGGCAACCTTGACTAGACCAAATGAAATCAAACTTTTCAGAGAGTGCAAAAGGCCTTAGGTGTGGTAAAAAGTAAAAAAAAAAAAAATTTTTTGGCAAAACCTCAGAAACTGCACAAGCAGAGTTCAGTAGATGAACAGTGTTACAAAGCCAAAGAGCAACACTGACCTCCACCAAGACTGTCCCAGAACAGAAGCACAAAGCCGTCAAAGCACAAGATGTTCTGTGCCTCAGAACTCCGTGCCCCAAGGAGCCTGCATTCTCCAACACCCCGTACAGTTCCACCGATCATGTCTTTATAGTGTGTTCTCAGCCTCTTTTCTCCATTTCCACAAGGCTGAAAGGTATTCCTTTAATGTCTGCCCCAAATGCTGCCTCTTCCTTGATGATTCCTGACAGATCCATCTGTTCATCTCTCTTAGGACCACTTTTTTTTTTTTAAAAAAAAAGATGACCGGTAAGGGGATCTCAACCCTTGGCTTGGTGTTGTCAGCACCACGCTCAGCCAGTGAGCAAACTGGCCATAGGATCCGAACCCATGGCCTTGTTGTTATCAGCACCGCACTCTACCGAGTGAGCCACGGGCCGGCCTTCTTAGGACCACTTTTTACTTTGAATTATAGCTCTTGGTGCCCAGGCCTTAGATTCTCATTTTTCTCCAAGAGCATCTTGGCCAAAAGGACCAAATGTGATTCTTCTTTATATCTCTGATAGAGCCTAATAATGGCTACATATCCAAGGATTAATTGCTGAATGAGTAGATATGATATAAACTAATACATAATACTTGGAATAAACTATAAATTACATATTTGTCTTTGTATCCACTCAAGTGATTTCCTACAAACAAGTTGAAGTAGCACTTCAGGTCTTTAAGCAGAAAATAAACCTGCACTGAGATTATACTCAAGAAAGAATAATGGAGTCTAGGATATCAATGAAGAGGCTTTTGGTCCAAAGTATGTGGTGACAAGGGCAAGAACAGGTCATTGTCAGTAGTGATGGGGAACAGGATAAAACCATTTGATTGAGAAGATATAGGACACGAAAAAGGTAGCTAATGAATTAGGTATGTTTCTAATTTGCAAGTTCCATAAAAGTTTGGATAATGTCTTGACATTATAGATGCCATAATATTAAGCAGTGATTTGTAAGTGAAAGAGAACTACTGGAAAGAGGATTGCTAAACTCTAATTCCAACCTGGGTGTGCCCTAGCTGTGCAATGTTGAGCAAGTTCTTTATCATCTCTGATCCTCAATTTCATCAACGTAAAATGAAGATAATAATGTTTAATTCTTTTGATTGCTTTGAAGAACCAGGAGAAATACAAAAAGTGCCTACAGTCGCCTCTGGAACATATTAGTTAACTGGTTAAAGGTAAGTATCAATGAATGTTTACTGAATTTATGAATGGATGTATTAGGGTGGAGATGGAAGGGAAGGAGCAAAGAAAGAACACAGAAGAGGAGTGGACAGGCCATTAAAAGAAAATAAGAATAGTTTAAGGTGAAGGGATTCAATGGAGGATTTCAGTGCACTCTGATTGCTTTAAATTGCAGCAGGAGACCACGCCAAAGAGGTGAGCCTCTATGAAAAAAGAGTTGGATTCAACAGAGTTCATTATTGTGATCACATAAAGCATACCCCAAAGTGAATTGGACATATCTTTAATATGAATAATTCTTATTATGCTGCATGGCTATTAGGTATAAACAGTTTGCAGTTAAGATAAATGACTTTAATTACCATTACGGTTACATGGCTCAAACGAGCATTTGGGAGAGTTGCTTATGGAAAAAGTAAGCATTAGCTTACTTATGAATGAACTAGACAGAGACTGTAGGCAGTTGGAGCCATCTAAGTGTCAAGAATATGAGGTAAAGAATAGCCATTGACATGATATGCCATTAGCTTGCTCTCTGCTCCCCCACCCTTTTCAGAGCTCCCAAACCTTAAAAAAATGAAAGCTTCTAAATTTCCTCAGGATGTGGAAGCCATTTTTTAAAATCCCCTAATATGTCAGAGACATTTTTGGTGAAAAAAAAATTCAGGTTAAATACATCTGTACTTGTAATTATGCCCAAGATTACCTGTTGACTGAGTGTCTGTATTCTATCTGCCTTGAACCTAAAGAGTTTAGACTGATAAGAACAAATGCATGGCACTCAAGCCAGCTTCCACTCAGCGTGTGTCTGGGCTCTCATTGCTGGGCCTGAGCAATTTAGACCAGAGAAGCTCCCTGTGTGTCATCATGGCAGACGTTACCAGTCAGGGGCAGCCTCCTTCCTCAGAATCCACCTCAACACATTGCTTTAGGCAGTCAACTACAAACAGATTGAAATTGGCCTCTAAATTAAAATGCTCGTCATCCTTAGTTCAGATATTTATCTGCCTTAAGGCAGGTGACTGAAACAAATTCCTTCTAAAATTCATGTCCAGTTTAATGAGTGTACAGACGTCTCAGTTCCAATAATCTAATTAGCAGAACAAGGCCATGGTTATATAAGGAGACTCCAGAGTATTGAAGCCTTGAGGTAAATCATCAAGATTGGGTTAATTTATGTCTGTGGTTGCATGAATAACTTGATCTTGGCATCCTTTAGATCCTTCTAGTTGTGCTTGCTTGTGTGTTTTTACAGAATTACTACATGTTTAACTTTACCTGTGTTCATAATTTTATCCCATATTTACCTAAGTTCATAATCACTTTTTCGTAGATTTTGTCTAATTGTTGAGTGCTTCTAAACTGACTCATAATTCAGTCTGAAGTCTTCTAATCATTCCTGTTGGCATTACTAATCAGTCTGAAATATGAAGATACTAAAACACTTTAAAACCCTGGCACTTTGAATGATGATGCTTTAATTGCCTTTACAGGAGAACATACCTGGCAGTTTTCTTTTCAGCACATTGGACTGATTGCCAAAAATTTGAGAATAAATGTCTAAATGTGAAGTATTCCAGAATTTAAAACCAGTTGATGATCTTTCTATACCCTCACACAATTTGAAAAGTTTTTTTCCCTTTTTTCTTCCTTTCTTCCAATGCCATCCCTTAAAGACGTCTGACCCTTACTCCACACAAAAGACCTCAACATTGTAGGTGTGACTCTATACTTATATTCTTTTCTGTTATTCTTTTACCTTTTTTTTTTTTCAGAAAACCATCATGCATTAGTCCCTTTATATTTTTTTTACCATTTTGGGCAATATTTCCCCTAAAATGGCTATTTCCCATTTTTGTCATGGCACTGAAATAAACAGAAAAGGTCTAACTTTGGTAATCTTTTGATTCTGTAGAAGACATATGCATGGATCCAAGATTTCAGACTATCTATATGGAAGAAGCTTTAGTAATTAGTTAAACTCACCTAAAGTCTCCGTGCCAAATTAAATTTTATTTCTAATAATTCTACTGCTTTTGTCATTTTTTATGGCATACATTTATTGAATGGCATTAAAGAATAGTATGAACAAATATTCTACGGCAAGAATGAGCACATGAGTTTTTGGGAGTTAATGGGAAGGTTAGACTGGCTAGAGTAGAGTGTTTAAAGTATTTTAGGAGGTATATTGGTAGGTACAAAGTCTAAAGTCAACCAATCACCATGGGATATTTCAACTTCAAAAACGTGGACACCCCTGTTACTTGGGTGTCTTTACAACTTTTTAATATGCATTAGGAAGGGGAGATCTTGCTAAGGTTTCTCCAATTCATCTTAAAATTAAACACTCTAAAGACCATTCTTTAACAACTCTTTTAGGTCATTCCAAAACACCTCTGTTATGGAGATTAATACTGTTTGATTCAGAGCCAAAAGCATGGTTTTCAGATGTTACAATTACCTGTTCAGCTTCTCAGGGGCAATTATTTGAAAGGAGTAAATGCTCTGGCCACAACTGCCTCTGTGGGAGCCACAGTAATTGCCGTTCATCAGGGCAGCAACCTGCTGAGGACATCAATTCATAAACTCTGGGCCATCAATAAACTGGAACCTGGGCCCCTGGTGCCAACGTTCTTTACACAATGAAATATTATTACCAGCAATTAGGTAAACAATAAGCCAACCAGGAAATAGAAGAGGGGTTGCCAATGACTACATTAGCTTTTTCCTGTAAGAGAAACACCTTGGGATAACTCTTTGCACACCATCTGGGTCAGACTATCTCAAAAACAAAGAAAAAAAGAAAAGAAAAGTCTTCAGACTGAAGAATGAAGAAAGGGAAATGTTAACAAATGAGTTTTTGTTGTAATCAGGAAATTCAGTAAATATTGTGGTGTGGGGCAGATAGCAGCCTTCTTATCATGGATAACCATAGGTATCGTGTGCCATTTGTAGGTAGGTGGTGTAGAGTAGTGTGGATGGAGAAAAAGGGCCATGTACCTGGACTCAAGGAAGTTAACTCCACAGCCACAATCCTGGGCAGACTACTTAACAGGGTTCAGGGGATTTATATTCACAAAAGCTGATGATTTGTGAAGTTCTCAAGAGTTTTAAAAAATTTTGCCATACATCATGAAATGTGACCACCACAAAATCAGTAAGGTAAAAACGGTAGGCATTATTGTTTCTGTTTATTGTTATGAGCATTATTGTTTTTAATGGGGGAGGGGTTCAGTGTCAGGGATGCAGGGTATTTTCTTATTGCCTGTCCTGTTCATATCTCCCTTCCTAAGGTGCTCAGACCAGTCCTGAAGTACATTTTCAGCTTACTCAAAACCCACCTACCACAAAGGCACTTGGGCCCCAGCCACTACCCCTCAGAGCTGCTCTCTCACAGGGCTCTGACTTGAGGGATCAGGGAAATACTGCCACCAGGGAGAGAGGCAGGGAGTTGTGGTAAAGCCCTGCTTCTGACGCTTAAGCTAGAAGACCAGGGAGTGAAACCCAAGGCACCAATACAGCTTCAGACAAACATAGAGACAGAGCTGTAAAAGTTATTTGAACTGACAAACACAATGGTCAGGTTGAAATGCAATCGGAAAGTTGACATGTGATGAATGTGTGGGATGTTTTATGAAGTGAGAAAGAAAGTAGCTCCAAACCAGATCATTTTAGTCATTTTTCTGTCTAAGTTGGAATTGATGAGTCCCTCATCTCCACTCCTGTTGTTTTTACCCAAATAAATAACGCCGCTGAAAGTGGTTTGATGGGATAAGAGTGCACTGCTAAAATGGGAAAAATCTGTCAGAGCAGAAGTGGTGGGAGGTCAGGAATTTTTAAAAGGCACCATTAGAGAAATGATGTGGTTTGGGGTATGTTGCTAAGGTAATGCAGTGCACCCTTGGTCAGGAAATTCTTTCAACTGATAAATCATATTTTATTTTCATATGACCCTTGAACTTATTAAATTCATTTGATATATCAAACAAGTTTAGGATCGATAAAATATGTTTCTGAAGACTAAGCAGGAAATGGCAGTCTGGTGGTTAGCACTCATGAGGATCAGGAGTCCTTTACTTGACTTCCACCAGTAACACAAGAGCACGACTTCATGTGATCTGGGCAGAAGAGCCAATGATTTTTCTCCTCATTCCTTCATCTGAAAACAAAACAAAACAGAAACAAAATCAGACCTTTTGTAAAAGGGTCAACACACTCTTTTACCCTTTTCAAAGCACTTACCCTATTCATGCTTGCTTGTTTCATTTTTTCCTTTCCCTTTTCTTCCCCTTTATAAGCCAACTGCAATTTATGATGAGATCATGGCAAAGTGTAAGGTGGATAGATATTCTTTGCAGGTCTTTTAAGATTTTATCAGAGCAACATTTAATGAAAAATATCAGACAGGACCAACCTTAATGAAAAGTTCAAAACAGTTATATTTTATCTTTGTTCAGGATAGGATCAGGGGTTAAGAGAAGAGGAACCGAGAATCCCTAGACTAAGGTTCATAGACATGTTCTAGAGAATTTCCCCCGAAATCTCAATAGAAAGAATTCTGAGCTTGCCCCAGCTCCCAGGTATGAGTTTAATTCTTAGGCTTGAGAGGAAATAAATATTAGAAAGTAAGTATTAACTAACATACTTCTCAGGCTTAGGAATATCCTGGTGTAGGCTGTGTCTATAACTAGGCAAGATAAACAAATTGTGGCAGCATTATTTTAGATTTTAAAAAACCTTGCTGAAATTAGTAAACATTTTCACAAAAAGATGTGATTTACTTTTTGTTTTACTAATTTGCTGTGAGTTCCAATGCCTCATTAGTGTCTCCTTTATTGGATTATAAACTTTGAAGAGCAAGAACTGATGTTCTATTTCTTACGAATCTCCCACAGCCCCTGGCACTATTGAATGACAGTAGGAAGTATTTGACTCTACTAGCTAAAAAATTTTTCCCTCCTGGGAATATAAAATGCTCCTTTTTTTTTGCTAAAAAGTAAACAAGCAAAATGACATCATATCCATGAACTGGTGTAGAATCAGAATTATAAGGAATTTAGAATGTCAAATATTTCTATTTATTTTATATTTAAATTATATAAGTTTTATAGTATTTATTTTATAAAATTCACAAGACTCACTGTGTTACACAATAAGTACCTGTAGAAGAAGTTGACAGAATCTCCCCTCTTTTTTAGATTTTAATCTAAACATTGCTATTTTTCATTACCTGTTTTGAAGCATAGAACCTGTAATTAGAACATACAGTTTAAAAAATTATTTTGTTCATTTGTTAACCTAGGTGCTAATGCCAAATGCAATGTGATTAGTTATTGCCATTTAGGGCCTTTATTGAAACTCCTGGACAGGAGGGATTTCAGAGACAATGAGACACCAGGTTACATTTAAGCCTAAATGATTTATTTGAGTGTTCCCCATGGCACTTAAAATCTCCAGCACAGAATTTGGGATTGATTATTCTCAGTCTTATATTGTTATCTATTGTTCATAGATGAATATTGTTTTCTGAAGCAGATAGCAAAAATTTATGAATAGCAGCCATAGCTTCCTATATGACCAATAGCATTTAATACAACTCTGAGAAATTAAAGTGATTTCATTTAATCCAAGATTATATCACAAGCCAGAGTACATCAGACTGGTAAAATATAACAATTTTTTTTTTTTACCTCCTACTAATTGTGGGTGTGTGTGCATGTGTGTGTAGCTAATGATACATGCTGAAGACTACTAGGTATATAACAATAAGATTCTGCATTTTGTTTTTACACGAATCTGTTAGAGTCACTTATTTTAATTTTTAGTTGCACATTCCTTACATAAGGAGAAATGCTTTCAAAATATATTTCTAACTCAATAAGAAAATGTTCAGCTCTTACCCAATGATTTGTCACTAGGAACAGTGTGGTCACTATTTATAGGTCACAAGGTTGGTGAGCAAAGTTAACTTCTAATAACAAAGTGTTTACAGTGTTAAGGGAACAAACACCATTCTCTACAACAAATTGAAGGACATTCTAACGTCAATGATTCAAGTCAATAGCAATTGGAAGATAACTATAAAAACAAACTTTTGAATATCACAGGAAAACTATTCTTTTATACTGAAAAATAGGCTGAAACTCTTTTATGATGATTATAAACTGGTTAACTATCCCCCAAAAGACTAATGGCTAATCCAGTGTTTTGTATTTTCTAAGGTTTTGTGTCAGCAGCTCCTTCACTAAAGTTTTTAATTAGTTGGCTTCTATGGATTGATTGAATTGTGTCCCCTAAAGTTCATATATTAGAAACTTAGTTTCCACTGTAACTATTGAGGGTGGGAAATCTTATTATAGTAATTGAAAGATGAAGCCTTGAAGAAGTGATTAGATTGTAGGACCATGCTGCAGTGAATGGATTAATCCTGGTAGTCAGGGGTGTGGTATGAAGGCTTTCAAAGGAGAGCACATGAGAGTTTCTTTCTCTCTGCTCCGCCTTTTTCTGCCATGTGAGACCCCTGCATTGCTATAAAGCCACCACAAAGGAAGACTCTCAGCAGATGTGTTCCCTGGACTTTGGACTTCCCCGCCTCTGAACAGTTAGCAATAAATTTTGTTTTCTTATACATCACCCAGTTCCAATTATTTTGTTATAAGCAACAGAAACAGACTAATACAGTGGCCTTGCAATTTATGGTCCATGAATTTAACTATAATTTTATTCATTTTGTATCAAGGACTTTATGGCTCTTAATAATTTATTTCTGCATGATATATTTTTTCCATTTCTCAAAGCTGTTGTCACAGGTAGCCAGACTCTTTTAGGACACCAATTGCTACTGGCAGCTGTCTTGTGACCAAGAGGAGAATCACCCCAAGAAGCAAACTAACATTGTGGTTATCAGAGCAAAGAGATAAAAGCAAACTGGATCTGTGTTAACACTGTGAGCTAATCTGTCAACTCAAAAAAAAAAAAAAAAAGAAAGAAAGCCCTACTTTTAAACTTCCTCTAACGTGAATAAAATAATTGTATTCTTGTTTAAGCTAGTTTAAGTTAGGGTTTCAGTTACTTAGAGATAAAAGTATACTAAGACAATATGCAAAGAAAAGAAGAGTAAAGGAGCAACAAACAGAAGGCTTTATTAAAATTACAATTTTTCCTGGAGCCATCCTTGATTATTAACTAGAATTAACCTAAGTTACTTAAATGGGGGAGGTAAGGTAAATGCAATAATCACAGATCAAATACCTAAACAATAATACCTCCTAATATATTTGCAAACAGGAGTCCTAGGTTGCTCTAAGTGGTGGTTCTACGGCTGGTTACCTACTGCTACTGCTATTATTGTTGTTGCTGCTATTGGTAAAGCCTTGGGTTTCTTCTACGATAGCTGAAGTTTACTAAGCTTTATTGTGTGAGTAGAGTCGTTTTTTGTCTAACGCACTCAGAATGTGGTTTTTTTGCAACATCAACAGTTGAAACAACCTGTCATTTAATTTTGTTTATTTCTGCATGGCTACCTGAAAACAAAGAGGTAATTGTTTCTCAGCCTCACAATGCTGACAACTCAGGTGATCGACTTAGCGCACCCTTGGAGGGTTGTCCTTGCATCACCATTTGACTCATCCAGTTAATGAATAACACCCTTGTGCTTTGACAGTTTCTTATCTAATTATAATCTTTCCATTTTCTTTATATGAGTGACCAATTGTTGTTGACTACTAAAATGTACACTATTCATTTTCCTTTTTTGTTTTCTATTCTATAATCATGCATTTCGCTAAGTGTGTTTTTTAAAAAATGATATCGGAAAACAGTCCGGAATCAGGTTGTTTGGGTTTGAAAGCTGGTTCTTACAAGATCTTGGGCAAGTAATAACTCTCTTTGTACTAATTTTCTCATTTGCAAAAAGAGGAATAAGTAGCATCTATCTATAGGATTGCTAGGAGAGTACCATGAGTAAATCCATGTAAGACACTTAGAATGATAGGTCACACACATTTGTACATTCAACAAATAATTCTTTGAGATTCTAGTACAGTCAAGGTATTATCCTGGACCTAATGGGAAAACTAAGATCAAAAGACACAGTCTTTTGTGTGTGCGTGTGTGTGTCCCAGTAGTTAGCTGTCTAGTCTGGGAGATAATTCCCAAAAAATATATAAACAAAGTCAGATAGTATTCAAAAAACACCACCTAAGTATATTATGTACAAGAGAGAAAACAGAGGTAGATCAATGCTAGTATTATTCTTCTCTTATATTCATGTATCTTATGTAGTGCAGTGATTTAGTGTTTTTCTGTGGCTATGAAGAATTCTTTTGTCAAAGCTTGCTTGTCTGTTGCTAATTTTCCTATTAACCCACATAGCAAAGTAGCACAGTGTATTATAATAACAAGAAAGAATTCTAAAAAGAGTACCAAAACATGGAATACGTATTGTGACCTTCCTCCTGATCACTAACAATAGAGTTGACAATATCTTCTTTTGTGACTCATTGTACAGTGTAAATAGCTTACTAACTCTGAAAGATCAAAGATCCTATCTTATTGAGCTTGAATCCCAGTGTCTAATAAAATTTTTTTGATTTCCAAGACCTGGCTAACTAAAATACATCCCTTTTTCCTGGTCACAGTGATTGGTTCAGAAAAGGGAAAATCATCCAAACACGACTCAGAAGTTTTCTGCCAGACAATTGTTGAAAGATTCCTTTTGTCCCCTCATTTTGCCAAGCTGTTAGAATACAAGTGTGGAGTTGCCAACAACCATCTTGCTGCCACCTGGTGAAAGTCTGAGAAGAAAGGAGAACCAGACACATAAATAGGAAGGAAGAACACTGACACTGGACCTCTGGATTCAACTCGGCTGGACCCACCCCTTGGCCTTCCCAGTTAACGAACCAATACATTCCCCTTTGCTTAAAATCAGTTTAGAACAGGATGTTCACGCACAAGACTCGGAGTAAGTGTTGCTATTTTTATTACAGGATTTTTTGTAAGTAAATCTTGCTAAAACATTGCTTTATTATTTGAATAGTTATGGACATAGAAATAGTCGCCATCATTACTATCATCCCCATCGCCCACATCACTCTCGAGATTATCCTCTGCACAGAGCTTTACAGTTTACAAAGAACTTATGTCACATTCTTCCCAGGAATCAAAATGGGAAGAATTATTATTAATATTTTATGTAAGAGGAAATTAAGGCTTTTATCAGTTAAGTAACTAGCCAAGGTTAATTCATTTAGTAGATATCTGTCGTGAAAAACTTAAATTTTCCACCATCAAAGTAAATGTATATTGACTTATACTTGTAACCAAGATGAAATAACAGACCCAGATTTACCCTCCCATCTTAAACAACTGCAAAAAACTCACACACACACACACACACACACACACACACACACACACACATTTATATTCTCTGATTATATGCAAAACAAACCCTAGGGCTTCTGGCTGAATACTAATTAGTGCATGCTGGGAGAAAATAATCTAAGTTCTGAGAAACAGCCACCAGAAAGAAGTTGGCAGAATAATTAATGATGTTTACACCAGTCTGAGAGTAGTTTGTGTCTTCTTCAGCCGGAGTAGAAAGACCTTACATTATAATAAATGGGTATAATCCTTAGAAGGGTCATGCATTTGTAGTGAGGCTCAATTAACTCTAAAAGCAAAGGCCTTCTGCTTCCATTCTAACAAAGTTTATAAGCAAATCTCAAAATGATCCAATTGATTCCAAGTAACTTAATTGTATACCAAAACAAAATCCAGCACTACTCAAAGGAAATAAATATGATCCAGCTATCAACAACAGAAAATTTGCAATATCTGGCATTCATTACCAAGCATACAAATAAGCAGGAAAATATCACCTATAGCCAGGAGAAAAATCAATCAATAAAAACAGTCCTAGAAAAGACAGAGATAAAGAAATTACCAGAAAAAATATTAAAACAGTTATAAATATGCTCCATATGTTTATGGAGATAAATAAAAACAGGAGCATGATGAAAAGAATAATTAAAGGTATACAAAAGACCCCAACAGAGCCTCTAAACATTAAAAATACAGTGTATTAAAAAAGCAATTTGATTGAGATGATAACACAATAATCACTACAAAAAAAAAGCAGTAGAAACTATTCAAAAATTATTGTAGTAAAAAGGATAAAGACACAGCAATTGGAACTATAAAAAATACAACACACAATTAAAAAAGACTGAAAAATGTAAACAAAGCATCAGTGATCTAAGAGACAATATTAATCAGTCTAATATATTGTGACTAGATTTTTGTAAAGGGTGAGAGAGAGGAAAAGAAAAAAACATTTGAAGAAATAATGATTTTTTTCCCAAATTTGATCCAAGTAATCTGCCCAGGAATACAATAAGTGCAAATAATCTCAAACAAAATTAACATAAATAGAAGCATGCCAAGGTACATACAATCAAATCACTGAAAATAGTGATAAAGTCTTACAAGTTGTGGGAGCGGGGGCGGGGGGGAACTATTATACATTAAGAAACAAGTATAAGAATTACAGCAGATATTTTGTCAGAAACTGTGCAAGCCAGAAGGCAGCAAAGTTCAAGTCTGGAAGGAAGGAAGGAATGAAGGAAGAAAACTGTCAACATTTTTACTTACCTAAAAATTTTTTTTTTCCGAACAAGAAAACAGAAATGTATTGCCAAAAATCCCCAAAAATCACACCCAGAGATATTCAGATTGGATTTAAAAAGCAAGACCTAAGTCTATTCTGTCTACAGGAAACTCACTTTAAATATTGTATTATTCAAGGCTCTCCAGAGAAACAGAACTAATAGAGACATATATATCTATATTGATATCAATATCAATATTGATATTGATATTGTTAGATAGATAGATAGATAGATAGATAGATAGATAGATAGATAGATAGATAGATAGATAGATAGATAGATAGATAGATAGATAGATAGATAGATAGATAGATAGATAGATAGATAGATAGATAGATAGATAGATAGATAGATAGATAGATAGATAGATAGATAGATAGATAGATAGATAGATAGATAGATAGATAGATAGATAGATAGATAGATAGATAGATAGATAGATAGATAGATAGATAGATAGATAGATAGATAGATAGATAGATAGATAGATAGATAGATAGATAGATAGATAGATAGATAGATAGATAATAAGGAATTTGCTCACATGATTTTGGAGGCTGAGAAGTGCCACAAGCTGAGGCCCAGGAGAGCTGCTGGTGAAGTTTCAGTTTTAGTGCTTGAGAACCAGGAGAACTGATGGAATAAGTTCCAGTCTGAGTATCAGAGAAGACCAATGTCCCAGCTAAGAAAGAGTCAGGTATAGGAAGCAAATTCTCCCTTACCTTTTTTTTGTTGTTGCTATATTCAGGCCTCCAATGGATTAGATGAAGCCTGCTCACAAGAAGGAAGGCAATCTGCTTTATTCTGTCTACCAATTCAAATGTTAATCTCATCCAGAATGCTCACAGACCCACCCAGAAAAACGTTTAACCAAATACCCGGGCACCAATAGCCCCGTCAAGTTGACACATAAAATCAACCATCACAAATATAAATACAGCAATAAGCTAAAAGTTAAAACATGAGAAAAAAATACACCACTAAAACTCAAATTTTTAAAAACATCTGAAGTTACCAAATTCTTATTAGACAAAATAGAACTTAGAATAAAGATGATTACTGGGATAAAGAGGATTGTTTCATAATGGTAAAGGGATCATATCGTTGAGAGGACAAGAAAAAAAAACCCTAAATGCGTACGCAATTAATAATAGACCTTTAACATACATGAAGCAAAAATTGAAAAAAAAACTTGAAAGGATAAATAATAAATCTATTGTTATAGTTGAGAACTTCAACACTGTTTTCTCAGAAATTGATAGAACAGGAGTCAAAAAAATATTAGGATTGTCAACATAAATATCATTATCAACAAAATTAACTCATTTTACATTTATAGAGCCCACACACACCACCCGAAAACTGAAGAATACAAATTATTTTCATGTATGCATGCAACATTCACCAAGACAGATCATATTCTGGGGGAGGAAAAGCAAGTTTAATAAATTTAAAAGTATTGATATCATATAGAGTGTTTTCTGACTGTAAAGAAAATAAAATAGAAATCAAGAGACAGAAAGATATCTGGAAAATCTCAAAATAATGGAAACAAATAATTTAAACCATTGGTGTAAGAAAAATCAAAGGCATATTAGAAAATATTTTTAATTAAATGAAAACTGAACTACAACATATCAAACTTGGGGGGATGCAGGTAAAGAAGTGCTTAGAGGAAAATTTATAACTTTAAATGGTTACAGTATAAATAAATAAAGGTCTATAAACAGTGCTATGAGCTTTCATCTTAAGAAGCTAAATACAGAAGAGAAAGTTAAGCACAAGGTAAACAGAAGGAATAATAAAGATAAGAGCAAAAGTCAATGACAGAATAGAAGAAAGTATAAAGAAAATCAATAAAACCAGCATTCATGTCTTTGGAAAGAACAACAAAATTGGCAAACCTTTTGCTAGACTGATTAGGGGGGAATAAAAGAGTGCAGAAATTTTCACTATCAGGAATGAAGAATAAAGTATCATGACAGATTCTACAAAAATACTGAAAAAATATGAAAAGCTTTATGCCAATAAATTTGAGAACTTTGATGAAATGAACAAATTCCTTTAAGTATACAAATTTTAAAAGTTTTTGGGCCGGCCTGGTGGCGCACTGGAGAGTGCACCGCTTGGGAGCGTGGTGGCGCTCCCACCTAGGGTTCGGATCCCATGTGGAGACCGGTTCCCGCTCACTGGCTGAGCGCAGTGAGGGCACAACACTGAGGGTTGCGATCCCGTTGCCAGTCAGTAAAAAAGACAAAAAGGAAAAAAATTAATAAATAAAAGTTTATTCAAGAAGAAACACATAACCTGAATAACCCTACCATTGGTAAAGTAATAGAATGCATAACTTAAAACCTCCTTCAAAAAATAAAACAAAGAACAAACCTCCAACAGCTCCAACATCACGTGGACTTGCTGATAAATTCTAATGTGTAAAGAATAAAGAATGCAAATTCTAGGAAAACTCTTCCAGAAAACTGAGCATTAGGTAATACTTCTTACCTCATTTTATAAGTCCAGCATCACCCTGATGACAAACCAAAGACAATATAAGAAAACTAGAGACCAATAAGTCTCATAAACATCAATGCAAAAATTCTAACAACATTTTAGCAAATAAAATCCAGCAATAGATACAAAAGAAAATGCATTATAACTATGTGGATTTTAACTCAAGAATGCAAGGTTTTTAAATTTCAATCAAAGAGATTCACTGTATTTAAAGACTACAAAAGAAAACATATGATCAACTCAATGCAGAAAAACATCAAATAAAATGATTTTATGTATGATAAAATTTGTCATGCATGATTTTAAAAGAACCTCTCAATAAGCTAGTAGTAGGAAAAAACTTCCTCTACCTGGTATAGAGATTTACAAAACACTTGAATCTGCGATCATGCAAACATTGAAAACAAGGCAAATATTTTTTATCTGTCCTCTTTTATTCAATATTGTATTGTAGGTTATAGCCAACACAGTAAGACAATAGAAGATAAAAAGGGATACAGTTTGGAAAGGAAGAAGTAAATTGTCCATGTAGAAAACCCTAAGGAATCTATGTGAAAATGCATTAAAGCTAGTAAGTGAGTTTAGCAAGGTTTCAGGAATCAAGGTCAATATGCAAAAACCCATCACGTTTCTATAAACTAGCAATGAACATTTAGAAATTAAAATTAAAAACCATGTCATTTACAATAGCATCGAATTTGAAAATTTAGTGATTAAATGTATCAAAGTACATGCAAATCTGTACACTGAAATCTACAACATGTTCCTGAGAGAAATTAAGGAAGAGCTAAAAAAAAAAAATGGGGATATATATCATGCTCATGGATCAGAAGACATATCAATTATTGCCAAATTAAACTAATCTGTGGATTCAAATTTGAATCTTAATTAAGATTACAGCAGCTTTTTTGGGGGGGTAGGAGTATATAAATTAATAAACTAATTCTAAAATGTGTATGGAAAATAAAGAAAATAGAGCAACTAAAACAATTGTGAAGTTCAAGGACTTACATTACCTGATACCAAGGTTTATTAGGAAGCTACAGTAATGAAGCCAACATATTATTGGTGGAAGAACAGACATACAGATCACATAATAGAGTAGAGTTCAGAAATGGATATATATGCATAAATGATCAACTAATTTTTGATAAAGATGTTAAGGTAACTCAATTGACAAAAAGATAGTCTTTTAAAACCAATTGTTCTAGAAGAATAGAAAACCCACATGGGAAAAAATTAACTTATACCATTACTTCTGTACAGAAAAACTGGCTTGAAATGGGTCATAGACTTAAATGTAGAGGTAAAAGTATAAAAATTAAAATAAAAATAGGGAGCAAATATTTGTGACCTTAGGTGAGGCAAATATTTCTTGGATGTAACACAACAATCATAAACCATTATAAAAAATGAATAAACATGTTTACTTCTGGAAAACGAATGGGATTAGTTGAAGCCATAAGATAATTTTACTTCACCAGTATTTGGTGTGCGTCTGTAACAATGTATTTATTTGTCATTTGTTGTCATTAGAAAATAAATAAATAAATGAAAAGGAAATTTTTTAAAATTTGAAAAATATGTTAAATTAAAAAAAATAAAATTCTACAGATTTTTATTAATATTTTGTGTATTTTCTTTTAGTAACTTCTATTTTTATAAATGTGTAATTAGGTGTATATTTGACAAAACTTTGCTTATACTGTACTTGTTCAATTCACTTTCTCACAATTATACTGAATTCATTCACTGTCCTTAATTTATTTTACCATAATTTTATTGCTGAATTTTTATGGCAGCATAAACAATGATACAAAGAACAAAAATGAGCATAAACATTTTGAATAGCTCAAAGTGCTTTCTTAGAATACATTCCTGTAAGCGGAGTTGCTGGCTCCAGTGTGCGAATATTTTTAAGGCTTTTGTTACATATTATCCATACTGCCTTCTAGAAAAGCTAAATTATTTTACATTCCAAAAACAGTTTTTTCCTTTTTGTCTTTTTTCGTGACCAGCAACGGATCGCAACCCTCGGTGTTGCCCCCACACCTCGCTCAGCCAGTGAGCGGCCGATCTGTATGTGGGATCCGAACCCTCGGCGGGAGCGCTTCCCAAGCGGCACACTATCCAGTGCGCCACTGGGCCGGCCCTACCTGTCATTTTTTTAATCTATTTTTTTTACTAAGGTTTCTTATTAATTTATAAAACTCTTCATGAATAAGAGTTGGTTTTTTTAAATTTTTACTTTGTTTTTTAAATTATTTTTACTAGTTTATCATTCTTATTTATTTTTGATACTTTAAGAAGACGAGCTTTCATTTTTATGTACTTGAATTTATTAACATTTCCATTTTCGATTGTTTACTTTGCTGTTCTTCCAAGAAACAATATACTTTTATCTATTGTTTCTTCTACTTACTTTATAGCTTTAAAACTATGTCCTTTTCAACATTATAATCCACCTACAATTTTTAAATAAATATTGTGAGGTAGAGATACAGTTTTATATTTTTTGATTAATCAGCAAATTACACCATCCTCCTTCCCATTGATTAAACCATCTTTTCCCACTAATTAAAATGGTTCATTGATCACGTTAGTAAACACATATTCTCTCTGGTCATCTAGGGCTACTTATTCACCCCTCTTGCTTGACTTGCATATGCAAAACAATACACTTATATTTATTAAAAGAGGGCATGAGAAATTTGCTTCATATAATATTTTCTGGCTAGAAATAGTTGAATTGAGTAAACTGATGAACAAATCTTTGGTCTCTTCCCGTTTTCTATTTCCTTTCATTATTTATCTGTCTTTACCCTGGTACCACACCAGAGTCGTTATATAGCTTTAATAATATATCTAATTTTCAAAGCTCCCTCATTATTTTTTCCTCTCAAAACTTTTTGGCTTTTTTTTGCTTATTTTATGTATTTATTCTTCCATAGATGCTTTAGAATCCACTTTATTGGAATTGCTTTAAATTCATACATTTATCTGGAGAGAATGACAACTTTATAATACGTGCACTCAGGAACATGATATAACACAACTCTACATTTATATCGATACCCTTAACATATTATTAAGTTTATTCTTAGGTGTAATTTTGTGTCTTTTTAAAAAAATGCATTTTATTTTGCCCTTTTATTTTTCTAAATGAATTATTACTGGATATCACCTCAGTGAGGCTGTCGCTTCTCTGAAACTTCAAAATAGGTCGGATACCTGTTGTATGAGGAGGTCCCTTGACCATTCCTGTCAGGAAGAGACGATCACCAGAAAGAGAATAAATGGTAGAAAATACAGTGTGTGGAGTAGTCTGGATGACAACTGTGATGAACTGGGGGAGTTGTCCTATCTAAAGGGGACAGCCGTTCTTCAGCTTTAACCATTGTTGCCATTCAGGACTCTGCCTGGGATTCTGACTCCGCAAGAAAAGACAGAAATCTGGATTTTTATGAAAAATCAGGTCAAACAGAAAGTTTTGTACTTACATTAGTTTATTTACTTCAAAAATACTTATTGAACACTTATTGTGTGTCATTTTCTGTGGATAATAATGACGTATGTCTTAGTCAAGACAGCTGTAACAGAATACCATAAACTGGATGGCCTAAACAATGAACATTTATTTCTCATAGTTGTGGAGGCTGGGAAGTCCAAAGTCAATGTAACTGCAGATCCATGTCTGGTGAGGGCACTCTTTCCAGTGTGCAGATGGCCATCTTCTTCTTATATCTTCATAGCTTCACATGACCAAGAGAAAAGTTTATTTTATGTCTCTTATAATGGCACTAACCCCATTCATGAGAGTTCCACCCTTATGACTTAAACACTCCCCAGAGGCCCCACCTTTGGGGAGTTAAGACTTCAACATGAGTTTTTTGTTTTGGGAGGGGAAGACAGAAACATTCAGCCATAACAATGCATAAAACAAAATGTCTGTCTTTAAAGAGTTTAAAATAGAATAGATGCACTCAGTGTCCAATTATCTAGTGAAGAATTAACCTCCAAAGAAATTTCTGACCTTCACCTTCAACTGCTGGAAAGTGATTTCTAGCCCCTTGGATTGTCATGCCTGAGAGGAGTGTCTTTGTTTGCCCGAGGGTTTTAACCACCAGAGAGTCTAATAATGTGATTTATAATAGGGGCTGTGGGTTATATGGCAGTTTTGCCTTCAGAAGAGATTGCAGATGACTGATGCCAGTCAGACCTCTAGAAGGGGCTCTAGACTAAAAGGTCAGCCACATAGGAAGTAAGTGATTAAACCCCAATGAAAACTCTGGACAGAAAATGATAGGACAAGTTTCCTTGATTGGCAGTACTCCACATGTATCGTCAAACACCAATGCCAAGAAAGTAACATGTCTATGACTTCACAAGAAAAGGACAATGGAAACTTCAGGGTAGGTGCTTTTCTTTTTTTTTTTTTTACTGACCGGTAACGGGATCACTCGCGCCCGGTGTTGCGCCCGCACCTCGCTCAGCCAGTGAGCGGGAACCGGTCTCCACATGGGATCCGAACCCTCGGCAGGAGCGCCACCGCGCTCCCAAGCGGCGCACTCTCCAGTGCGCCACCGGGCCGGCCCCAGGGTAAGTGCTTTTCCTGGACTCTGCCCTATGTGCTTCTTCCCCTAGATGATTTTAATCTATACCCTTTCCCTGTAGTAACCTGTAACCACAAATATAATAGCTTTCAATGAGTCATGTGATGCTTTAGCAAATTATCCAACTTGAAAGTGGTCTCTTGTGCAGACCATTCTCTCTAAACCTTTGCAGTTGGCTTAAACCCTCACTGTGGCCATTTGGATTAAAGTGCTAAATGACCTGACCCTTAACACATGACACACACATGAACACACACACACACACACACACACACGCGCGCGCGCGCGCATGTACGGAAAGGGTATCAAATAAAGCTTTTTGGTTTTCAGTGATATTCAGAAAAAAAAATCAAAAAGAATGTTGGATCACCACTTGTAGCTATTTTTAAAATGACATAGAGAAAGCAATTCTCTAAAACTAGAAATTTTTCCATACTGAAAAATAGAACAATAATTGAGTTGATTAGAGGTAGATCAGAATGGTAATCATAATAATGAAAGAACACTTAGTATTCTAAATGTTCTGAATAAATACAGCTCATGTACTAAAAGTATTTATAACTGAGATGACAACCCATGTGGTTATGTTGGAAAATCACAGAAAGCTGCAAATATCTAGTTTTTAAAATGGTAAGATACAGAATTTTATAATTGGTTCATAGACATACATTTGTTGGAAAACAATAAAAGATGACTACATTGAGCTTTGATTGATAGGGAACAAAACTTCCCAACTGATTCATGAAGTGTTCACTAGGCTGCAGCTTGGGTTCACTAAGGATAATCTAATTTTGAATACAAACATTCCTCTGTTTGACAGCTATCTTCTACAGCTATCAAAAATGAAATCTTGGGCTGCTATGAGGGAAATTGGATTCTGTCCCAAATGACTTAGGTAATACCTGCTATACATTAGTTCAAAAATAATAAACTGGATGATATTGAGATGGTTAAGGAAGACAAAGTAAAAAGAGTAGACATTTTAACGTAGAAGGAAGAAAGTTCATTGTATAGAAACACATATACCTCCACCTTTTTGGCAGTGATGGGTAGAACCTGTTCCAGTGTGCAATGGGCTCGATGTAAGTAGAACTTTCTAACAAGCACAGCTGTGGAATGAGCAAATGGGCATTCTCTGGGGTAGGGTGGGAAGTATTTGCTTAAGCACAGGATGGGGCCTTTGCAGAGAGTGCTCAAACATGGTTGAGTGGTTTTTGATTAATCAATCTTTAAATAAATAATCTTTAAAGTGATTTTTTTTTCTGACCAGTAAGGGGACCGCAATCCTTCACATGGTGCTGTCTGCACCACACTCAGCCAGTGAGTGCACCGGCCATCCCTATACAGGATCCGAACCCGCAGCCTCAGCGCTACCAGCACCGCACTCTCCCAAGTGAGCCATGGGACTGGCCCTAAAGTGATTTTTTTAATTGAATCATTTTTAAGTACCATCAAACCTTCAGATTCCATGTCTTCAGATTTGTTTTCCTAGCCCAGGACAATTTAGGAGTAGTCAATTAGAAGTGGGGGTGAAGTGCTTGATGGAAATGACCTGATATTTATAGAACCCCTAATATAGTTTTAACATATATTACCTAATTTATTTTTTAGAAAATGATACCTTAGAAAAAGTTTGCTATTATGCCAATTTTGTAAGAGGGGGGATAATCTCAGATGCTGAAATAACCTACTGAAAGTTAACTACCCACATTCTGACCAACCCATATCTCTATACCTCTAACAGCCATGCTGTTTCTCAAACCACCTCTTTTTAGAGGCAGATACGTGAGCTACATACAGCAAGTCAATGAAGGAATGACAGAGAATCCTTATAAATTATACCCAATATCTTACAAAGCACAGCTGTCTGGGGTAATTTAATGTAGGTACTCACAGCCTCTCTTATCTCAAAAATCTCTTCAAGGTATCACTGAATTATAAAAGTACAGTAACTGAAATTAATTTTAGTATACGAGCTCCACATCATGAAGAAAATGCAGGGGTGTCTAAGAAAACTTGATGCTATATCTAAGAAGATCAATGCCATTGTCATTAAAAAATAATAATTCTTGTAAACGGTTCCATGTCTCAGAAAATCATACTGGCCGAGGTTCACTTAAAAACTGTCTAATCTGTTCATGATGGAGTTCAGAAGTTTGCCTGGATCAGCGGTGGACAATACAGATATGTAATGTCATCAGGATTTTCCAGAACCAGCTTAAGCAATAAAGAAAACTTATCAGAAGGCTACTGCTCTAACCACAGGAAGGACAGAGGTAGAGCTAAGTGGACAAAGAAAGTGATCTTCCCCAGGAATCTTTCTTAACCATCTTTCTATTCACCTTGGCTTCTCACTGTACAATGTCCTCCTACTTCAGACTGGCTTCCTCCACGTTACAGGTAATACAACTGCCAGCAGTACCTTAGCACCACATTCTGGAGCTCCTGTCCCTCTAAATTTGATGGACTACCTCTTATCTTAGTCCTACCTGAAAATCATGAATACTCTAATTATTCATCTTTGGTCAGATGTCTAACCATGAGCCAGAAAATTGTGTCCATGAGAAAGAGTTCACACAGAATCAAAATGGTCCCTGTAGGGCCAATCTTTCCATGCCCAGGCAAGGAAATTATAAGCCAGAGAAGCAACCCAATTAGTATTTACTACACTTGGCCTCCAGTAGAATTATGCAAAAATGCTCATGGCTTATTATGCAGCGCATTTTAGGAAAAATTCTACCGAAGCATGTATAAATTTTAAACACAAAAATTTGGACCCCTAATGGAATAAGCTTCAATTATTTAGAAAATTTACTTATCTGGGATATTTCATTGTTTAATGATATGGACAAAACATATATTCTAGTCAAAGCCTTTTTCTAATAATTTCTTAGCATTACTAGATCATTAAATTGTGAAATGGTAATTAAGCAACCTATACAAAGCACTTTTAGTTGTGATTGAGATCCTGGGGGAAAAACTGTGATAAAGCAAGTTTCTCTAAGACATTTTAATATAATATCTCAAGAACTGTTTTATGTTCTAGCTCAATTGTGCTGAAGTTTATGAGTTGAGCTGAAAATGTGTAATATTATTCTCTTTTACTGGGGAAGAAGCCAAAACTCAGTGACAACAATACATGGAAATATATGCTAATCATTAGAAGAGGCTTAAAAATATATGTTCCAGTGACATGGCTATATTGATACAGTTCTCAACCAGAATGCTATTTATGTGGAATTCAAGCAGCTGCCACTACAAGAGAGTTTATGCCAAAGGCAAATTGTCAAATATGAAATATAAGGTCTAAAAGCTGATCATAGACAGATTTAAAAAACACATAGCAAATAGACTGCATTGTTGTCAGCTGAAGCTCATTTTCAGAAATACATTGCTCAGCACTAAAGTGGACAGTCTAATCAGTTCCTCTGCAGCAATAGCAAGATTTTTACAAAGGAAAGAAAATCTACAGAGATGAAGCTGTGACTGGAAAATTTGATCCACATGGTTGTTCTTAGATCTGTCAAAGATTGACCTCTGTTTGCAGTTTTTTTAGCTATAGTTTAATGTAAAATTAGCCTATTTGTAGCATTTCTGTATCTCATGGAGTTGTACTTTATATTATACCTTATCTATTATTTCTAGAAAGGTCAAATATTCTCTTTACTGGTTACAAATATTCTTTCTTCTTAAGCTATCCAAGTGGTAGGTAGCTTATTCTACATACATTTTGTGTAATATGTTTGGTGAAATTTTATAAAGGATGAAATGTACTATTTTGTTACCTTTAAAATATTTGAAGGGAAAAGAGTTGGTGAACAGATGGGAAAATTCTCACTGCTGAAATCCAAACAGTAAGAATTTTTTTTCATCAGTATGTGGGAAAATCTTGAGCAAGGAAAAATGGTGACTTCTCCATATTTAAAACAGACACAACCTGGTTGTTTTCACAGGCATATCATTATTATTTCACAGATAAGTAAGTATATAAGTGTGTCAACATTTATACATGTGTGTAGGTAAATAGCATGGTAACCAAGGGAAAAAAGCTTTAGAGTAAAACCATTTACCCTATTTTAAACTATGCTTTTACTAAACCTATTATTGGCAATTCAGTTGACAATAATATTACTATGTGATATTCAAATGTCAATTGCATACCGCATTTTCAACTAAGACCATTACATCATTCCTTGTCAAATGTACTGAAATATGGCTAGGTCTAGCTCTGATTAGATAAGGGACCTCATGCTGGTGTTAGTAAATTCAACCCCAGGGATTGATTCCCAAGCTGAGGGAAATGGTAAAGTTATTATTGATGATAGTGCCAAAGCTAACAGTTTTCACATGTCCTCCATGAAAATGTGGCGATAGCCTGAACAGTGACACAGTTCAGAAATGTTTGTTCAAGTGTCCTAGAATCCTTGCTGAAAAAAGGTAAACAATCTGTAAATTTTAAATATTCACCAGTATCAAAGTTTGATCGACTGAGTGTAGGTTTCCTGGTTTACTGCATTGACTTGAACCATATGAAAAATAATCCCGTATACATGTGCCAGAGTTTTTCTTATTAGAGAAGCCATAAAACATATACATTAGAACTCAAGTCCAGGGTTTGAGTCTCAGCTCTGTGCAGTTCAAGCTGTGGGACTCTGGCAATGTTCTTAATTTCTCTGAACGTTAATTTTTCCACACAATTGTGATTATTATGAAAATTAAATGAAATCATGTAGGTAAAGCACCTGGTGAACTGTGAATGGTAGCTCTTCCTACAGGTTATTTAACCTTTTCTCAACTTCATGAAATATGCAGGGTGTTCTTTATACTTCTTATATAGATCAAGAAACAGAACCAGTGAAGATAACATGGCTTATCCAAGGTCACATGACAAATAAGGATGAAAGAGAATCAAAACCAGGTCTCCTGATTTGAAATCCAGTATTCTTAAAGTGTCTGTAGAAGAAATGAAACCTTGTAAATTGGACTATAATTAAGGTACCACTATAGTTGCAGAGGCAAAGTGAAGTGGTGAATTGGTCCAATTACCTCAATAATTCAAGCCCAAAAGTACCAAAACACTTTCATGTAGTATGTCTGAAAGTTTCAGACCAAATATCTGAATAATTACCCCAATTATTCATATCATTTTGAATATATGTATAAATCTGGTCTTTTTTGTTGGGGAGGGGATGAACGTGGTTTCTGAATCATGTCTCCAATCTTTCCAACATAAATAGAGAGTATCATTTTTCATTTTCTTTTTCTAACTTGTTTCAAAATCCAGTGGCTTTTCTATTAAATTCAAGTTTGTGGATAAATGGGAAAATCTTTACTGAAATATGGTACTTCCAACTGTAATTTTGGTTTGAGTTAGGCTGTTCACAAGCACAACTTTATACAACGGTGACAAGACATGGCCTTCTTTATGGGTGAATGTTGTGAGTTTTGGGAGTGAGGCACAGTTAGAAACCTTTTTTTTTTTTTTTTTTAATCGTTTCAGTTTTTATTCTACCTACAGAATCAAATTCGAGCCAGGACAAAATGTTTCAACGCTGCTAAAAGGGGTTATATTCAAATCAGTCCAAGACTATTCTGATATCAGGAATGGATTAAAATTACAGTTATTTGAAACTACAAGAATCCCACCCCCTCTTTTTTTTCCTAATTTTTACAAACCCTATACCAATTTCAAGGTAGAATGAAATTCTTCTCATTATATTTCCTTAACTATAGCCCTGAACTGAACATAATATCAGCATTAAAATAGAAATTAGTCACGTTTAGAAAATAACCAACAAAAGTTTTCTACACTACAGAAATACACATTAATTAAAATAAATTGGGCATAGTTAAAATATGGTGTCTGTATGAACAAAATCTGTCAGGCCACTGTCATTTATGTTTGATAGTAAATATAGTGCTTAGCAGAATGTAGGAGTAACATTACCGAGGATTGACAAGCCTATTATACTTTGAACAGGTACTACACAGAAAGCGATAAAGCAAACGTCTTTGTTCACTGTGAAGTCTCTGTTGTAGAATGATCCCTAGAGATAGGAAAGGAAGAGGTTCAGACACAACTGGGGCCCATTTGAAAGGCGATGCTCAGTAAAGTTCTGTGGGTGTGTAAGTGGCTCGGCATTAGCGTGTGCATCCGCTCTTATAGTTGCTAATATGTTCTCTGCCCCTCTGGTCAACTTCCTGGTCTTTGCTTCAAGACCTGTCCAAACTGAAAGGCAATGAAAGGCCCCCTCGAGCCATACAATAGGGGTGTGCACAAAAGCAGCCGACATTGCTTCACTCCTAGCTTTGATAGGTCCTATTTCGGGAATTTTCAGCCTATGTTTTCTTTATCGTCTCTATGCTCAGCTACTCCATGTACCTGCTTGAGTGTGAAATGGAGTAGGGGGGCAGCACCTTACTGAGGAGATGAATGGGAGAAGTGCTCTACACGGAGTAAAGCCTCCAAGGACCTTTGACTGAATGTGAAAAGAAGTCTAAGAGGCGGAGAGAGAAAATGATAGAACAGGAAGTGGTTACAGCTTAATTTCTTGATTATAAGGGGGAAACATGCCGGCTATTGAACTTCCCTTGTTCTAAGGACAATCTGATTTCACTCTTTTTCTCACCTTAATCGAAAAGGCCAGATTATGAATCAAATAAGTTAGAAAAAATAAACAAAAATCATTTGCCAGATTGTTATTGCTAAAATGCTGATAAATAGGTTTTTATTTAAATAGCTGTCTTTTCTATAACTTTGCATCAAAAATTTTACTTCTAGCAATTTTTCCCAAGGAAATAATCATACATGTGCAAAGAGACCTAAGGTTGTACAATGATTTCAACAAAAATAAAAACAGGGGACTGATTAGATATATTATAATGCATGTATATATACAATAGAAAAAAATGCAATCATTAAAATGGTGTTACTGAAAATTTTTGTTTCATCTGTATATACTTTATTAGTTCTTACTGTGGGCCAGATCCTGAGGAGGCACTGGTGTACAGTGGTATCTGCTTTCAGGGACCTCATATTCTAGCAGGAAGACAAAAATGGAAATACTTATTTATACTTGAGATAAGTGTGGTCCTATATTAATTACAACAAATGAGTTAAAAACCATTGTTCTGGTCCGGCCCAGTGGCGCACTGCTACAGTGCGCCGCTTGGGAGCGTGGCGGCGCTCCCGCCGAGGGTTCAGATCCCACATACAGACCGGTTCCTGCTCACTGGCTGAGCGAGGTACGGGCGCAACACCGAGGGTTGCGATCCCGTTGCCAGTCCCGGTCCGGTACAGGCGCGACACTGAGGGTTGCGATCCGTTGCCGGACACGAAAAAAGACAAAAAAAAAAAAACATTGTTCTTATTTTGTGAAATATATATATAGTGCATATATATGCTATGTATGTAATGTATATACTTACGCATTATCTATGTACATATATACGCACATTGTATCTGTTAGCTATTGCTGCATAACAAATCACCCCAACAACAATCACTTATTACCACTTATTACCACTTGGGCATTTATTGTTACTCATATAGTTCCATGGCTTGGCTGGAACAGCTCTGCTCCCCAGTCTCCACACGTCTCTCATCCTCCTTAAAGCAGTAGACTAGCCTGAGCATGTTTTTCTTACAGTAATGTCAGAGGTATGAGAGAGCAGAAACAGGAGAGGCCTCTTTAGGTCTAGGATTAAGAATATTCAGTAAAAAACATAGAAAAACCACAAGATACATATGTACCAAAATTAGTTAGCTGAATGGTAAGGTTACATGTAATTTTTAATTAGTTTGTTTTTTTCTAAAGTTTCAACAAAATATACTACTTTTATGATCAGATCTGAACAAAAAGTTATTTTAAATATGTTACCAAACTAAATTTTCATGTGTTCTATTTCTCTTATCCCTTTTAAGAGATAATTGTGCTATTTCTTTCACAATTATTCGTGTAGAGGGTAGGCCAACTGGAGAAAGAAGACCTAGTGTTTCATGTTGTCTGTATATGTCAGTAGGTCATATTTACCTCATGTGTTCCATAACCTGCCTTTGAATATAAACTCTGTACCACTGATAAATTTAAAGGCATAGAGAATTGTGAAGCTAATACCACTGTTTACTTACTTTAAGTAAAATCACACACTCAAAGGATTCCAGTTTGTTTACAAAGATAACAATCTCCTTAAATTTGCTTTTATTAGCATGTAGACAAATAAATGTTTTGATGTGGAAGAAAATTAGGTAACACCTTGAGTTGCTGGTGTTGCTTTTCAGAAGATGTGCGGTCCTTCATCTCACAGCATTCCTCATAGCGGCACATAAAAGGAGTATTTTATGTCCATTCCTGTTTTTTGCTTTCTTTTCTCATGTGAATGAATGTTTCTTTCTTTTCCTATTGACTGGCTTAGAAAGCCTTTTTCCCTCCTTTTATCAAAAGGAGTATTTTATGTCCATTCCTGTTTTTTGCTTTCTTTTCTCATGTGAATGAATGTTTTTTTCTTTTCCTATTGACTGGCTTAGAAAGCCTTTTTCCCTCCTTTTATCGGTACCATGATTAGATTGAGTGGTAGATGTTTCTTACAAATCATTCTACCAATTAGGATAAAATATTTAAGACAAGTAACCTGAGAAGGAAACTCTCATTTCTATAGCACTTTGCTGCAGATGTATCCTATTTACTTCTTTATTTTATTGCTTAATGACTGGATCTGAAGTAATTGCACCATTTGACAGATATTTATTTGTAAAATGTGATTCATTCAGTCAGACACTTTTAGAATGATTTTCATGCCAAGTGTTAAAATTATGTAGGCTTGAGTAGCTGTTTCGAAAGATGCAAACACACATGTAAATTCCATGCATCAAGCACATCTACTTTCGGCTCTTTTTATTATAGAAATATTCCAGTTGACAAAGAGTGCTAGTGAACAGACGGCAGGGACTTCTGGACTTTAATCAACCGCAATCACTGGCAGAGTTCAGAATTAATTTCCTAACCATGAATCACCTGCAGACAATGAATCACGTTCTAGAGAATTTTGCCAAACAAAACAAGCCATCATGCCCTGTACAACTTTTGAGGACAGGGCCATGGAAACTCATTTGACTAGCATAGCTGAAATAGTGAAAAGAATACTAAAGAATAGTGGGAAAAGGTTTCAAACAGTGCCTGGTGACTTTCAGCTTCCAAAGAGAAGGGAATCAAGAGTTCAGCAAGAAAATAGCCCTTTCTGAAATAGTGTATTCATTGGTCGAATTCTGTTCCTAAATTCTAGCAACCAAGATAAAGGATTATTTGTTAATAATTTTTGCTTATAAAAGTGTTATACACTACAGCGCAGACATCAGAACAGTTTCACCTATTCTTTAACCAAAGAATTAGATATGTTTTCTTTACTTTCTGATTCAGACCCTGTCTCTCCCTGGACAGAAAGAAATGGAAAGAATTAGACAAATAGTGAGATAATTCTTCATGAAGAAACACTTTTGAATGAAATACCCAAGTAATTTTTATGTGCAAATAATTGATGTAATTGCCCAAATTCTTTATTTTTTCTTTCTGGTATAAAACAAAAGAACAAACAACCTTTATTTGTTTCTAGACACTATGAAAAAGCTGAGATAAATTTTAGTTGTAAGATATGATAAAATAACCTAGCATTTTATATACTATCATCAAGATAAAAACTGATCACTTAA
This sequence comes from Galeopterus variegatus, assembly GCF_000696425.1. Taxonomy (NCBI): domain Eukaryota; kingdom Metazoa; phylum Chordata; class Mammalia; order Dermoptera; family Cynocephalidae; genus Galeopterus; species Galeopterus variegatus. The sequence continues at coordinate 502,873 of NW_007726567.1, read as the reverse complement.
AAGAAAATATTTGTATTGACAAATTTTAATAAGTTAATTTTAAGTACTAACAAGTAAACAATATACAACTATAGAAAATAAAAGGCCTTGATTAACCCAACATATTTAACATACACTGCTCCAAATCACGCATGCCATTGCAAAAAAGAATAACAAAGAAGAAGAAAATTCTTACTGAGAAAAAAATAAGAATTTGTGAATGCATTATTAGACAAATATCAAAGCTCAAACAAACTGACTTGAATGTTTTTCATTTTATTGGCTGATTATTACCATCAAATAAATTTTCCGTTATAGACTCACCCAATGTTGGCATATACAGAAAACAAAGAAACAAAATTCATGTCATGTGGCACAGAATAAAACAATTTACCAGATGGGCAATCAATATTTCATTTTAGACCATGGAGACAGGTAAAACAGGCTATGAAGCATTATTGTCAGCCACTTTAGCCAGGTGGGTGGAACACATTAACTATTGTTATTACTGAGTGAAACTAGCTGGAATTTTTGTCTTTGCTCATACTGTTTGGTTATACCATCTTCTGTCTTTCAAGGTGTGTTATCTTTTAACCTCCTGATCATTCCCCCTCACTGATTGCCTCGGTGCCTGTGCTTACATGTCTCCTCTCTTCTACAGATTCTATTATCATCTTGAGTACCTGGAAAGACTTGTGTTCAGCCCAAATAAACATTTGGCTTTAGCATGTGGGCCTCACTTCCAATGACTTTTACCTCCCAGTCTAGGGACCTCAGGCATCCACCACCCAGTTGTAAATATGGGACCTTAATCTTTACCTGAGCTGCTTCGGATTTTAAATTGTAAATTCAGACTGCATGTATTAGCCCGTTTGCATTGCATATATCAAAATACATGGAACTGGGTGATTTATAAAGAAAAACAAAATTTATTGCTTATAGTTTCTGAGGCTGGGAAGTTCAAAGTCCATCTTGTGGCGACAGTGACCCAGGGGTCTCACATGGCTAGAGGGTGGAGGCAGAGAGAGCAGAGAGAGAGAAAGACAGACTCTCCTCTTAAAGCCCTCACAACCACGCCCCCGACCACCACTTTTAATCCATTCACTTCTGCACGGTCCTACAATCCAATCACCTCTTCAAGGCTCCACCTTTCAATTAACATGATAGGATTTCCCACCCTCTTATCAATCACAGTGGGGACCAAGTTTCTAATACACAAAACTTGGGAGACAATTCAAGCTTCAGTAGTTTGGGGGAGACATAATTCAATCCAGTACACTGTATAATCATTTGACCCCAAACTCTTAGTCTCTGACCATTGCTCAATTATTTCCATACTTAAGTTTTTTATCTCATTTGTTTAGCCACTTCAATAAATATTTTTGAGAGCCCTGTTGGTGCCTTATATTGTTCTAGACTTTGGATCGATGAGAGTGAACCAGGCAAAGATGCCTGCTCTCATGGAGCTTACACTCAAAACCCCAGACTTCTTTAGATCATCTTTCCCCTGTCTTCCTTTCCTACGCAGCTTAAGTCCTGTGATCCATCATTTCACTCTGATTTTAATATCCTAACTTCCCTGCTCATTATTCTTTCATCATCTCCTGGCAGAAGCCCAAACCTAGAAAAATCCAACCACTTCCCTTCTCAGAATATTCACCTCGGATACTGAACATAATTTCAAGGAAATCACCTTACTGTGCAGACACATGCCATAATAAATTTATGGTTTCCACAACAGCAACTGGGTCCTCAATACTCCCCCAAATCCTTTCTTCTATGTTTTCTTATCCTTTCTCTAGATCCCCTGATACTTATTTCAAACAAACAAGCAACCTTAATAATGTTGACATCCAAGATAAGCAGTTTCAAATGGACCCACAAATCACCTCTGTAATTCATGGTGTGACTAACAAAAGATGGTGATTATTATCAATGCAGAACATCTGGAAGTGTCCTTTCACTCATCAGGGCTCAGAGACTAAAGCAAATAGAAAAGTTTCTGGATTTTGGTTGGGATGGAACAACTAATTTGCCTTGCCTTGGAGTTAAACATTTTGTTGGGCCTAACTAAAGTCAATCTCCTATTTAACAAGAATAGAGTAGGAAGCTTCCCAGTGTTGTGCATAGAGAGAGAGCACACGTACATAACCTCCCTGGACTGCCTGACTAGCAGCTGTAGCACCAGGTGATTAAGGGTGCTTCAGAACTTAGTAGGGCCTTGGGTAATTATTCCATGTCTTTCTGCATTGGTTTCCAAATCTATGGAATATGCCTAATAGAACCAAAGTAATAGGGTTGTTGTGAAAATTGAATGGAACAATGTGTGTAAAATGTTTATAACAGTATCTGGCCTTCTTAAAGACTCGGTTACTGATCTCATTTCCATTCATAACTCTGGCTCCAGCTCTCTCCCTCCTGCCATACCAAACTTCTTTAAAATGCTCTCTGTGTCTGCAGCCTCTTTTCCTCATTTATTTGCCATCTTCTCACCACTCCTCTGAACCTGTTCTCACCAAGGTCACCAGTGGCCTCCTTAACACTAAATCCACCAGATTTTTTCCTCACATTTTTATTTGAGCTATTGGCATCATTGTACACTAGTAACCACTCTCTTCTTCCTGAAACTCTTATACAAAGACACACATCCCTTGATTTCCTCCTATTTTCAGTTTACACCTTCTTCTCACCCCTTTTTCAGAATTCTGAAATACTTTTTCAGTGTTGGTGTTCCTCAGAGTCTTATTGTATGGTCTTACTATTCTCACTCTACATATTTTACCTGGTGTATTTAATACACTCCCATAGGATTGCATCTCTATTGTTTAAAGACTAAGAAGTCTTTACAAAGGCTAAGCACTCCTTTAAAAAGGAGTGGCTTAAAGAATGAGTTCTTCAAGAGTCAAGATGCATGTGATCCAGGATGGTGGGGCAGCTCTGCTCCACACAGTCACTCAGAGACCCAGCTACTTTCTTCCTGCTGCTCTGCATCCCCGCATCATCAGCATCAGCAGTGTCAGCTGTTTAAAGTTGAGTTTCTGTTAAGTTCATGGTCTTGAGGGAGGGAAAAAGAAACAAGGAAGTTCAGAAGTAGAGAATGATCACATATTATAATGATGAATATGCTAATTATCCTGATTTGATCATCACACATTGTACACAGGTATTGATATTCAACTCTGTACCCCAGAAATATGTATAATCAATTAAGTTTCAAAACAAACAAACAAACAAACAAACAAAAAACTTCACAGAAGTGGTCACTGGTGGGAATGTGGCCAAATGATTACATGGCTCCACTGTGAGAGCTGGGAAATGTGGACTTCAATTGGGCATATCCTCAGAAAGAAGGGGCAGATGAATTTTAGTGAAAAAATAGCAACCTATGCCATATCATCTAAACTAATATCTAGAAATTCTGAATCTTAAGCCTAGACTCCTTTCCTTAGCTTCAGACTCAAACATCTAACTGCTTACTGGAAGGATTCACTTTGACTGCCCACTTACACCTTAAATTCAGTATGTTCCAAACAGAATTTATGTCTTTGACATCCCATAATCCTTATACTCTATTTTACCAAAAACAATTCCTCTTCCCTTGTTTCTTATGACATCAGTAGAAAGATCGAGTTCTCCAAAACAGTTCATCATGCCTCATACGTTACTGCTCTGCCGCCATCACTTGTGATCCCTCCCTCATATTGAATCTATCACAATGGTTTATAGATGCTCTATGTTACATCACTCTCAAATCCTCAGATCATTGCCATTTTACTGCCCTGGCTATGCCTCCATTGTTACCCCACTTAAACTTACAAATATTCCTCATTCTCTGAATCAAGAATTCTATGAATCTGCTTTATTCGTCAGTTTGAACAGCAAAAGTTCAGACCAGGAAGGATATCAAGTTATCTAAATCTATTTTCTATCATAAGTAGCAAGAGTTTGGAGAGTGGGGTGTTTATCTAAAAGCCCATCTGAGTCTCTTCACTGAGTTCAGAAACTATGAGTTCTTACTATCTAAAAATGTGGATAGCAAGGGAGACCTGTATTCTTGACATTGAAGTCTGTAATCTTTCTAAAATACAAATCTAATTGCTACCACATATGTAACTTTTCAATGGCTTCCCATTGCCCTTAGGGTAAAGTCCAAATCCTTAACATGACTTTGATGTCTTACATTTTCTGACTTCTGCTTAATCTTGCCACTCCTCACCCTGAACTTTTGACTCCAGACATGGATAATTTCTTCTGGTTTTTTGCATGCACCATCTCTCCCTTGTCTCAAATCCTTTGCACATGGCATTCTATTTGACTAGAACTCTCTTCTTTAAGCTCAGACCCTTTTGCCTGGCTAATTCCTAGTCACATCTCAAACAGAAATTTATCATGTCCTCCAGGCAGTCTTGGGATCTTTACTTTGAGATGGCATTAGGTGCCTTTTGCTATTTGCCCCTTCATTACCTGGTGCTTACCCTCTATTAACACTTCTGGTACTTTATAATAATTGTTTTATATTATTTATTTCCCCATCAAGAATGTAAACTCTGTGATGACAGAGACTGTTCTATTCTTTGTTGTGTCAGCAAATAAAGTTTAGAGTGTAATAGATGCTTAATAATTATTCATTAAATATCCATTTAATATTTGGATATCTGAGTCATTTGGAATGAGAATAAAAGTACTACAAGAGTATTTCATTGCAATTAAGAGTTTTTGACACAATTATAATTAGGATGAACAGATTCATTTTATTTTCTACAGCACATTTTTATTTAAAAAATAATCCAATAACACTTTGAGAGTAATGAGTTAAAATGAATGCTAGAAGGACAGACATGGAAATGTCAGTCTGCTAGATTTCTGGTCTCTTTCCCTTGCCTGAGTCTTTTTGTACAGTCCACATGTGAAGAGCTCTTGCCTTCACCGCACGGTCTGATTCCTTGAGACCTACTCAGTGAGAGTTATGAGGAAGTGGTGAGCATAGAGACATCAGCCTCTCAGTTGGTCTGACTTCATTGTGAGTCAAACCTCCCTCTTGGGCAATTGTCTTAGGAAACTGTACTCAGCTATGGTGTCAGACAATTGTGAAGTATGTCACTGGTGATTACTAATAATAAAGTACCAATGTTGACTAGTTTTTTAAAAAATTAAAACAGATTCATTGCCATCTCTATAATAGCATCCCTTTTACTATTTTCTTACCATTTTCCATACTGATTTTTTTTTTTGAGTAGGAAGGAAATATTGCAGTCTATTGCAGAGCTGACAATGACCATAGGATGTGCATATGATAAATCACCTGGTTATCTGGTTTTAAAAATGGAAATAAGAATGGTTTTCTCTTCTTGTGTTGGGAAAATACAATAATTTAATCAGGCCCCCTCACCTCAGGGCAGGTTGTGGGTGGTGCAGCATTCTTTGTAAGCCAGTTGTGTGTGGGTGGAGTTAGTGCCTCTGCATGGTGTCACCACCTTGGCTGGAGTTTACTGCCTCGGGCAGCTGCCATGCGTGCGGCCATTCTTTCCAACCTACAGCTTCCAAAGACCTGTTTGCCAGTTACCTAGCTCATAGACCTGCATGTGAGGGGTCTGGTGACCCAGCCTTGCATGTGAGGGGTCTGGGGACCCAGCCTGGAATGGGCTTGAGGGGTCTGTGAGCTTCAGACCCAGCCCTAGCCTGACAATTGGCCCAGTTGGCAGGATTACTGGCAGGTAAAAGAGAGCACCACAATTGGTGTAGTCTGCGACAGGATTCTGAACAGATACAGGAGCTGAAAGCCCTTAGAAGAGAAGGAAATGTGGCTATCCTTGAGCATGTGATGCCTGGTGGCCACTTTTCTGCTGACTGGAGCCTGGCTGCTGCTCACAATGCTGCAAACTGATCAAGATTTGCAGCAGAAAGCAGAGTTGTTGGAAGCAAGGATAAATCCCTAGAGGACGACGTGCAGTGACTGGCCTCTCCTGCCTCTCACACCAGGGAAGATGGCAACCCAGTGGTGAGTTGGGGGGAAACCATGTGTCTCCAGCATGACCTGCTACAGCTATGAGACCTAAGGATGGATGGTGTAACGTGCTCTAGAGATAATATAGTAAATGCATGTTGCATTTGTCTGAGGGCAAATGGTTTGAAGGATGCCACTTAAACCTGATGGCTTGAAGGGTGCTATATAAACCCAAGAAAAGAATGAGAAAAGAGTGCCATATGCAGATGGGCAGATGACCCGAGGATGGGTGTCCCTGCAGAATTTCAAGTATGTTTTCACCTGGTGAAAAGGTGGAAAAGTTATTCTCAATTATTACGTGCCTGTCTCAGTGGCAGTGGTTACAAAGGAGCCACAGATATAAGGCAGCCACTCCTTGATGGACTAGGCGAATGCAGCTGTTTGAACTGTGTGGGCAAATGCTGCAAAACTGCCTGAGACTGAGTGAGTAGCCAGTATAAGCCAAGCTGATTGAGGTAATTCAAAAGCCAGAAAAAAACACAAGGGTGAAGCAGATAAACTGTTTGCTAAAGACATTATCTTGGCAGTGAGGCAGTCAGATACTAAGAACCAGGACAATGGGGAAAAAGCCAGAAGAGCATTTGAGAAGTCTGGATGGGTGCGCCACCCATCACAGGCCCTGAGGGCATTTGAGAAGTTTGGGAGAGTGCCCATCCCATCCTAGAAGGACTGAGTTGTACCAGAGGACAGACCTGGGGCACAGCTGCCCTTGGCAAACTGCTCCCTGCATCCCAGCCGCTCTGGCTGGAACAATCCTGCCTCAGCACTTCTAAAGAGCAAACGCCAAAAACCTTGGTGGCATTCATTCTGCAGGCCAGCAGAATGTGAGAAGAGTGGAGGTGTGGCAGCCTCCATCTAGATTTCAGAAGATATATGAAAAAGTCAGGGGCACTCAGGCAGAGACCTGCTGCAGCGGTGGAGCCGCTGCAGAGGTCATCTATGGAGCAATATGGAGCAGAAAAATGGGGCCAGAGCCCCCACAGAGAACCCTCACTGAGGAAATGTCTAGTGGAGCCAGATGATGGGACTGCCTCCAGGAGCCCAGAACCATGGGGCTATTGGCAGCATGCAGCGCCGGCCTGGAAAAGCCACAGGCACCAGGGCAGCTCAGTGAGCTGCACCTGGCAGAGCTGTGAGAGTGAAGCTGCCCAAGACTTTGGGGGCCCAGATGCCCAATTGTGCCCAGGATGCAGGACTTGGAGTCAAAGAAGATTATTTTGGAGCTTTAAGACATAATGTCTGCCCTGCTGGGTTTCGGACTACTTTGGGCCTGTTTCTCCTTTCTTCCGGTCTATTCCTCTCTTCTGGAATGGGAATGTGTACCAAATGTCTGTCCTACTGTATTATGGAAGTACATTAATTTGTTTTTGACTCTTCACAGGTTCACAGCTAGAAGGACTTTTGCTTTTGGTCTCGGAGGAGACTTTGGACTTTTGAGTTGGCGCTTTAATAAGCTAAAGACTTTGGGGGCTGGGATGGAATGTATAATATGCGAATGTAAGGGTGATTTATCCTCACTAAGGGAACATCATGGAAGATTCTGAACATATAGATTGTACAGTGAGGGGCCCTGAAGGGGTGGATTTGGGGAGAAATAGAATAATTTAATCAGGCCCCCTCACCTTGGGGCAGGTTGGGGGTGGTGCAGCATTCTTTGCCGGCAGGTTGTGTGTGGGTGGAGTTAGTGTGCCTGCGCAGTGCTGCCACATTGGCTGGAATTTACTGCCTTGGGCGGCTGCGCGCATGCAACCATGCTTTCCAACCTACCTCTTCCAAGGACCTGTTAGGTGGTTATGGAGCTCAACATACCTACGTGTGAGTGGGGTCTGGCAACCCAGCCTGGCATGTGAGGGGTCTGGGGACCCAACCTGGTGGTGAAGGGTCTGTGACCCAGTCTGGAACGGGCTTGAGGGGTCTGTGAGCTTCAGACCCAGCCCTAGCTCCACAATTGGCGTCACAAACAGGATTAAGAGCTCTGCAATTGGCGACATCGGCAGGATTCCAACATCAGCTGAGCTCCACATCTTGTAAATAAGTGTACCTTTATACAGAGAATAGGCAATCACCAAGCAGGAATTAAACAAGAGCAAGCAAGCTTTAACACCGCACCCTAGATGAGAGCAAAGGGGACTTTCTAGACCAAGGCGCTAAGCAGGGCAGGGTGGTGATGCTAGAGGAAAAGGAAGGAGTCATCCTTCTGCAAGCCTGCAAGTTACAAGAAACTGCATTTAGCCCTTCCAGTCAGGGAGAAGCAGCAATTCTACCAGTGGGTTCCAAGAGATGTAAGTTTCAGGTCGGTTTCTGTTACCTAGGAGGAGGGATGTGGAAGCTCCTCTTCATAGGGCTAACAGGGTATAGTTATGGACTTTTTGCAAGGGAATTTAGGGGGCTGTACTGCTCACACAGCAGTAACATAATAATTATTTTAAATTTTATTGCTAAAACTAATCACACTGTTATATTTCAAACATAGCATTTAGTCCTTATTCAGGTGTGCTTAGAACTGTCGCAGCAGCCAGTATTAATTGCAGGCTTTCAAGTTTTATTAATTTAGGGGAGAATTTACGTCCAAAGAGAGAAAGTCTCATCACAAAGTAGAATTTGCATGAAGTGAGACACTAGGATCTACCCAGAAAGCAACCTTCCCAAGGGCCCCTACCAACATAATGCGTGTGCCTCCAAGAGAAAGAAAATAAGGATACAACCCTCCTTTATGCTCCCTCTATCAGCAACTGCGTAGAAGCCTCACATTTGACCTTAACCTGATCTAATGTCTGATCCCACCAGGCATGCCCCTCGTTTTGAACTTGGAGACATCTGGAAGACAGTCAGGAACATCTGGGGATGTTCTAGAATGGAAAAGTGTATGGCATGATCACTCTTGTAGAGATGTGATACAGAAAATTGTCAACAGTTTTGCATGCTTCACATTGACAGGGTCAGATCCTACAGACCTAAACATAGATAAGTACACGTTCTTAATCGTGTTATTCCTCTCTTTGGTTCACTTGCTGTGTTTGTTTTTGTTCCTGTGGCTCTTGTTTGTTTGTTTTGTTCTTTTGAAAAGTTAGTGCTTTTTAAAAGTATGTTAACGAGTTATGTACTTGAAGAAAAAATTCAGAGGACATGGTGTAATGACTGAAAGAGCCATAGTTCTATGGTTTCTAAGGATTTAAACATTCTCAGATTTGCTCTGGATGAAGAATCTCTAGTTCACACAGACATCGATCAGCTGTCTTTGATCCTCTTCCACCTTTCTCTGAAATTATGTGTGAAAGTATAACATTGTAGACTGCTTATTCCCCAGTGAATCCTAAGCTGTCCTAAAGATCATTTTCTACCACCCTGAAGGTTTAACTACAAGTACATTTAATTGGCACTGGTGGGCTATTCACTTGGGGCGTTGCAGTATAACTACTCAGGAAATATCTGCCTGCCATAGTGCTGGCAGGCTTATTCCTCTAAAATCTCACAAGATCACTTGTCGAAGCATATTGTGCTGCAATGTTGATGATATGTCCAGTTCAATCAATCAATCAGCAAATATTTATGTTAAATGCCTGTTCTATCACTACTGCTGACATGAGAATCCCCCTCTGTTGGCCAACGTGCTCATTGAATGGTGTTTGGGCAAAGGTCAGGATGATCTTCAGCTGACTGATAGGAATATAAACCTACTGAAAATGTGGACACATAGTAGGTACTCAATAACTACTTGTTGATTGATTAATTGGTTTTTCCATTTAGAAAGGGCTAAAAGCAACTGCATACAATGACGGGGTCAGCCAAGGATCATCCTATGGGCAACAGAGCCCATATACGAGATTTGGCATATGAGTTTCAGGGTCACCCCTGCCTCAGTTTCATCATGTGTAAAATGGGCATGATGGTAGTCCCCACCTAGAAGGCGGATCAAATGACAAAGTGAATGTAAAATACCTGGCCTCATAGTAGGCATTCTGTATAGATTGGTCTGAAAAAAGCAAGGGAGGAAGGGAGGAAGGGAGGGAAGAGAAGATAGAAGGAAAGAAGGTGCTAAGAGATCCTAAAAGGAAAGAGACTGAAGTTTTGGGAGGGCTCTCTGTGCACACTTTTCGTCATGACCCAGCATCTTCTGCAGTTCTTACAGCAAACTCATGAGGAGGAGACTCAACACATATCAGCTGTGTGGTTCAGTGGCTAGCCCAAGGCCACCAGCAAGTTGGTGGAAGAGCCAAGGCCAAAACAACCCTTAGGCACCATGTATATCTGCCTCCTCTTTTGCATATAGGGAAACTGAGGCTTCAGGAGGGGAAGGGAGTTCTGGGGTCACCCAGAGTCACACTGGTGAGGGAGGAACAGATGCCTGGGATGACCCCATATCCTTTTATTCACATGTTCCTCACACCCAGTCAGTGCTGCCTTATTTTTCACTTGGATTATTGCAATAGCTTTCAATGGGCTCTCTTCTCACCACTCTGACCCCTAACCATCTTCCATACATCAAGCAGAATGATCTTTTCAAATGCAAGGAGATCCTATCATTACTTGCTTAGAGCATCTTGATGTCTTTCTTATACTCATAATAAAGACTAACTTCCTTGACTGAGCTCATAAAACCCACAAATCTCAACTGTAAATCATTTCTTCTTGCTTTCATACTACAGAGTCATTGACCACTATTTCATTTCATTAAAAGTTCCTGATCTCTCTCAATGCAGGGCCTTTGCACATGCTGGTCCTTTGAGTCTTTCCCTCCTCTTTGCTTCTCTAGTTCCTACTCATCTTGACATCTTGGCTGTATCATCACATCTTCAGGAATGCCTCATTTGACATTCCTGGTCAGATAAACTCTTCATATCCCCTCTCTTTGTAGCGTTTATCATGGTTGTAGTTTCAAATTCCTTCACATCATTCTTTGATTATGTCTGTGTCATGTGGTAGACTGCAAACCCTATAAGGCTATGTCTTCGAGGGAGGATGTTTACTATTGTATAACCAGGACCTGGGATATAGATGCTGCTATTCCTATACACATTGGTTGAAGAAACTTAACCCTGGACACGCTGAGCCCAGTTCTATCTAAATAGCATAATGCCTGGAACAGCATGCACTTCATTCTGCAGGAGAGTTAGCTACATAAGTACGTAAATGCTAATCATGGCAGGGTAGCCACAAGCTGTGCTTAAAACATGCCACATGTGAACAGATGTGGTCATAGGATTTGAGGCCAAATGAATTAGAGATTTGTTAGAGAACATCATAATTTGCATGACTGATATTTAGGACTGGAAGCAGAAGGCATTTCAATTCATTTTCTCTTCTTAAGATTGCTGAGACTGCAATTCCTGAGTCCTCTCTACTTATGGGCAGTATTACATGACCGAAATATAACAGAATAATTTTACTTATTAGCTATATCTTATTTGTACTCTAATGTGTAGCCAGTATTTTTGTTCTTGGTGTTTTTTTTTTTTTTTTTTTTTTTTTTTTCTTCTAAAGAGAGACCGTTTTAAATTACTATGACTAAACTTAGACCCTACTGATATTCTCAAAACCACAGTAAGGAAATAAGCTGGAAACTGCATTATTTTACTTTCATAATGGGCAGAAATATTTCAAACTTCAGCCTTTTGATGACTTCATAGATGAATAACAAAGTGGTTGGTTTTACTAAAAAACAAAAGGAAACTTACAGTCTTTTATTATTCTGCAACCCCATCCCAGCACTAAATAATAAAAGAAATTATTTTATGGCCTTCATATTCAAATGTCAAAGATTCTAAATTTGCAACACAAACAAAATGGGATGACTGTGCTTGGAAAATTTTTTACTATTAATATTGTAGGATCAGTTTTGTTGTTTTTTTTTTTAAAGGTATCTGGACAGTTCATTTGAATGGCCACAAGAGAGCAGTAAGAAATTAAAGCTTAGGAGGATGACTCATAGTCACACTTGTGTGCTTTTTGCTATTAGGAAGAATTGAAAGACAACCCTACTTCTATTTGTTCTTAAATTTAGCAATATGGTTTAGAATTTCTCTTCTTTTTCTTTTATTTTAAAGCAACTTAAGAAGGATGATATAAATAGCATCAGTAAATTAGCTGAAAGGAACCTTGAATTAAGGCTTTCAGGAACCTCAAGTTCATGTGTGAAAATAGAAGAAAATAATTACTCTGGGTAAAGGGACATCTCAAGAAGTCATCTGGCCCATCCCTGCGGACTATGCAAGCCAGACAGAAAGGTATGTAACCCATTTACAAAGCCCCACAGAAGAAGAGCATGGCCAATATTTCAAAATTTTAACTATTAAGAATTTTTTTTAAGTCTAATCCTATTCTCTCATGTTATAATTTAGCTGCAAATTTAAATAATATTTAAGGATACCCTGGATCTTTGTCTAAAGTCCCCATCCTTGTTTCTTTTTGTACCCCACCCTTTTTTGGTCATACAAACTTTGTCATTTTTCATTTGGAATTTTGGGTGTCATGAATTTTAAAAATGAATTTAGAAATCATGAATTTACAAAATTATCAGCAATAGCCATAATATATGAGATGCCATTAGGAATTGGTCTGAAAAGCTATCAAAACCAGTACAAAAATGGGCAAAGGACATGAACACACAACTTTCAAAACCAGTATCACAAATAGGCAATATACATGCTTAATAGTGAACAAAGAAATGTAAATTAAAATTGGACATTATATATTGCTAGATAAGCACAGATTAAAAAGAACTATAATGTCCAGTGTTAAGAGAGAAAAAGCCACTCACAAACTCTGGAACATATGTTGGAACAACTCCCATGAGGGCAGTTTGGAAATATACATCAAAAATGTTTTAAATATGAATTTTTTTAACCTAGCAATTTCACTGCTATAAACTAATTCTGTGGGAACAATCAGAAAAGTACAATGATAGATTTTACAAACTTAAACTGTCTCAAAAAGGAGAATTGGTTAAAAAAATTAAGGTGTACCCATACAAATGGACTATTATGAAAACTATTAAAAATACTATAAATATATTTTTATTGGCATTGAAAGCCCATGGCACATTTTAATTTAAAATAAGTTTGAAAACATCATATATAGTATGATTCCCCTTAGGAAGAAATTGTAAATGACTGCATAGCAAAATGTCTGGGTGATACACACCAAAACAGCAATTATGTCTGGGTAATGGTCTTACAAATGATTTTTTTTTTCTTCTTTAGAACTTCCTGTAGAGTATGAATTTGTTTTTTCTTTGTTTTGTTTTGTTTTGTTTTAACAGTTAACACATGTTACTTTTACAATCAGTAAAAACACAAAACTATTTCTATGTTAGAAAAAAAAATCCTCAGATAATCTTAAGAGTTAGTTTGGTGAAATTGTGAGAAGGTTGAAATTTAATCTCCATAGAGCAAGTTCCAATGAAAACATGGCTTAATAAAGTACAATCCATGGCATCTACATTTTCTTAATAATGTCAAAAGAAAAATAAATACCAACAAGCTACCAGGGTATTTGCAGGTTATGTCTACATGCAGCTGATATAATATACGTAAAATTGTTTTTAAAAATCTATTCAAATGGATTTTGATACATCATAATGTACATAGTTTTGGTTTTTAGGGATAAAAATAATAATCTCCTCACCTTTTTTTGCCCCAAAACAGGCCTGTTACCTGGTATTCAACCTATTTTATTTTTTTCTAGACGTTCTAAATTAACATTCTCATTGGTTTTCAGGCCCACATGGAACCTTAAAGGAAAGTTCCAATTACTACAAATTTGGAAAAGAATATTATGTTTCTTAGTACAACCTACTAGCAATTATTTTTGACCCTATTTGAATTATCTCTATGATTTCTAAAATTGTAACCTACTAAATATCTCCTGTGAACCTAGTACTAGGTTAGACCTCAAAACACTGCAAGACATATATTATTATCCCCAATTTAAGATGTCAGACTGGGGCTCAGTACTTTGCCCCTGAATGATGCGTCTGGAACTGGGAAGGTATCCTGTGTTCTATGGTCCCACAGCCTTACATCTTTTTTTTTTTTTTTTTTTTTAACAGTAGAGGCCCTTTTTTCCAACTGCTCGCACTTTTTTTTCCTATAGCTTTCTTCCAAGCATTTGACACTTATTTTCCTCCTACCACTGAACCCTTCTAGATGAAAAAGAAAAGTCTACGAGATACTTTGCAGGGCAATATTTCGGTGTTTTTTCATTTCTACCTACTTATGCTTGTGAGAACTGAGAGCTGGGCTGTGGTGGTGGGTACAAGGCAATACAGTCAGAGCCCCTCCCAGTTGACCACCGATGCCCAAATCACCTTGGGGTAATTGCCTATTTCTTGCACTTCAAGGTTCATAGTTTGTGGGATTGGGACAAGAGTCCCCACTACCCTTTATAATCAGTTACAACTTCATCCCCCTAAGAATGTATTTTATAATTTCCAGAAAAATAAAAAATAGTGTCATGGAGACATGAGAGCAGAAAAGGAAGTAAATGTCTTTTTTATCCATCACATCTTAAAACATAATAATCTTTAGCAGACAATCAAAATGTGTTTGATAGCCAGAGTGTTTAAGTGTCCTCAGCCGTGTGGCTCACAGGATGGCTTAGAATCAGGACATTGAGGTTCTGGCTGTACAGTAGGCAGAGCATTGGCATAAACAATGAGTAAACACACCAGTCATTTCCATCTTCCTTCTGGCTCACTTGGAAAAGGAATTACTTCACTTTGCACTGGCCTCTGCCCTCTTTGGTAAAAAGGTTTCTTGAACCTCTGAGGATCTCTCCATTCCTACCGCACTCTCTCCCCATCCCTTTTCTTTCCTATTCCGTGAGCATCACTCTCTTCCCATTCCCATGTCTTTGGTTGGTACCTGCTTTTAAACAGTATGTTGAAAAACAAGACAATACACTTGAACTTCAAGAAAATCCACAGGGAACCAGAAAGAGCAAGGACAGTCACACAGCACATGGGCAGGAAGTTAAAGATGCAGGAGAGGGGGGGGGGGGCTGTGGGTGGGGTGGGGGTTAGAGACACAGGGTGCTTCCTTTACTTTGGGTGAGTCACCTAGCATTCATGCTGTCTGGAAAAGGGGATGTAAGAATACTTCCTTAAAGAAATTCTATGAAAGCAGATGAGCTAATATGTAAAAACTCTTTGCAAGATCTTCCTATAAAAAGTCCAAGTATTATTTTTATCTCTCAACTGGCTTAAGCCCTCACATTTCAGGAATCATGAATACATGCCCTGCTGATATTAAAATGGGGAGTTTATCACTGAATTTTCTCTTTTTAGAAACTTGGCTTCTCTAGTAGAGTTAAATTACATGGCAAATATAAGGTTGCTCAACTTATTGAAAATAAAATGTCAGATTCCAATTCTGCTAACATTGACTAAGCACCTAGCATGTGTTAGGTTCTCTTTCTAGGCACCAATAGAAACTAAATGAATGTAGGGGTCTGGCAACAATTGAGGAAACAAGTGAATGAAAATTAATGGGCCCTGAGTTAGCAGTAGCAGATTGAGACCCTGGAACAAGTTCTGAGGTTTTTCTGGCCAGTGGGCTTAGATAAACTCAAAAGTCTTTGATCTTTATCTACCCATTGGGTGGCTATGCCAGGCCAGGCAATGGTGCATGATGAATAAGGTCAAGTCCTTGTCCTCAGGTAGCGCACAATCTCGTACAGAAAGACACAAGGGCCGGCCTGTGGCTCACTCGGGAGAGTGTGGTGTTGATAACACTAAGGCCACGGGTTTTTTTTTTTTTTTTTAAAGATGACCGGGGCCAGCCCGTGGCTCACTTGGGAGAGTGTGGTGCTGATAACACCAAGGCCACAGGTTCAGATCCCTATATAGAGATGGCCGGTTAGCTCACTTGGGAGAGTGTGGTGCTGACAACACCAAGACAAGGGTTAAGATCCCCTCATCTTTAAAAAAAATGACCGGTGAGGGGATCTTAACCCTTGACTTGGTGTTGTCAGCACCACACTCTCGTAAGTGAGCTAATTGGCCATCTCTATATAGGGATCTGAACCTGTGGCCTTGGTGTTATCAGCACCACACTCTCCCAAGTGAGCCACGGGCTGGCCCCGGTCATCTTTAAAAAAAAAAAAAAAGGAAAGAAAGACACAAAATACACAAGTAAGCCGTAAAGCAATTAGATAATACTAGAGAGTAGGGAGTGCTTTGAAGGAAATAAAATAAGGGAGCATGATGGAGAATCCCTCAAGAGTTTCTTTAGATAAGTCCCAGGAACAACCAGGACTCAAAGAATGAATGAGAAGTCGGTAGTGTGATGAGGCAGGAAAAAGTCTTTCCAGAAGAGGGAATAGCCAGCCCAAAAGTTTTCCAGACAGGACCAGAAAGAGGCCATTGTGCACGGGATAGAGTGTGAAAGAGGAAGAGTGGTAAGAATTGAGGTCAGGAACATGGTGCAGTCCAGATCACGCCAGGCTTTTCATGTCACAGAAAGGAGTTTGGATGCTGATTAGAGAGCAGTAAGAAGCCATCTGAGGATTCCAGCAGAAGAGAGAAACTATCTCATTTGCATTAACTTTTCAAAGAAAATTCAGACCTCTCTGTGAGAATGAACTGTAGCAGAGCAAGACTGAAAGGACAGAGACGAGTTGGGAAGTTACTGTGTAAGTCTGGTGAGCAAAGATGGTGCCGCCGACCAGATTCATCACGTGATATTGGGTAGGACTGAGGCTTTTTGTGATACATCTAGGAATTCTGGGCAGTGTTTCTTTGAAAGATGGTTGCATGGTCTCACAAACTGAACTTGCTGGTGACGGAATTAAGGTACAAAACAGATGAGCCCCGCTCCACACTAGAAAACCATCTTCGTTTTTAATTCCATTCATTATGAGTCTTTTCTACCATGTAACGGCCTTGCACCATTACTTGAAACGCAGGCAATTATTGACTCTGTCTTCACTCTCCTCACCACAACCCCTTCGATTTCCAATCTTCCCAACCATTTCAGGCAAAGAAGAGGGAGGTAGTGTCAATAAATTGCTCAAGTTAACAAGGAAAGTGAGAGGTAGAACTGCTAGCAGAACACAGGTACTATGTCTGTACTTCAATAATGCTATAATCAGAACCACATTGCTTTATAATGGGAAATCTGGGCTTCTCAGAACTGTGAAGTGGAGATTTACCAACTGACCTAATCATGCAAAGAAAATGTCAAACTGCAATAACAGATTTTTGTACTCCTGTCTGCCTGAAGAGCAGAGGTTGGGGCCCCTGCCCGGCACAGATCACAAAGCACACAATTACTCAGACTCCATGTTTCAGTAAGAGTTCTGCTAAAATGTGCCAGATATTGTTAAAAACACAAAGAACCCTGTTCATAAACACCAGGCTTTTCACTGATCCAAAAGCACATGTTTATTTGTGTGGTCAATGGTCTGCATATTTTAAGAATCGTGTAAATAATAAAGTCAAACTACTTATTTGGTATGAGTGAAACTGATGGCCCAATAATCAGACACATTTGTGGGCTGTTGTATCTCTACATATGCTGTCGATGAGACATAGTAACTGTATACATGTAAGAGAATTTATAAAAACATACTTTAAAATTTACGCATTCTTTTCTGGAAAAGAAGGACCTTTCTATTTTTTCTTCATGAATACAATTAAAAAATTGAAAATGTTTTTAAAAGTGACTACGATGACTATAATTTAGCTACACTTCCAAGTAAAAAGCAATATAGCAGTTCAAAACCAATCAGACCTAAGGTGAAAAATGTTTCTAAGTATTTAATATAATCAGAATACTTGGATGATATCTTAGGTCTCACTTTGGAAATAAAAGAAAAAAGTAGGTAAGTCTTTGCTTCAATATCATTTCTCCCCCATTTGAACCCTACCAGAAAGAAAACTAAATTTGAAAAAGCCTTCAATGTCATTGAATAAAGCATCCAATCATAACTAGTTTTCAGAATATGGGCATGTTTCCTTGAAATGCTCTAAAATTTGATTTTGACCAATAAATGGTTCTTTTGACTGAGTAAACTTTTGTGTGTGTGTGTGTGTGTGTGTATTTTTTTGGCGGGGGGTATGCCTCTGCTCTTATGTCTATAGTAACCTGCATTCCAGATTCAGAGCATTGCTCACGGCATATAGCTGAGCCCAGGCTGAAGTTATCACCAGTTGCCAACCAATTTTTCAAAAGTGTTAAAACAAGATCAACATTGGTTTTTCTGGTTAGCTTTAGGCAAAAGTAAGTTGACCCCTGCCCAAGTGAGGACTCATTCATTCACTGATTTTTGACTTTTAAAGTCATTAATGTCTAATTTTATGTATTTATTATTCTCAGATCAAGGCAGAGATAAGTTGAAATTGGCATATAAATAAATCAAAATTATTTTCTGATTTTCAGCAAAGTATAGCTGATTATTTGCCCCTCTATCTGGGACGGCAAATTTTCACTTCTGCTCCCAAGAGTAAGCATCTCCAACTGATCCCACACTTTCTCTCAGAGCCTGGATGAGACCTCACAACAGAACTCACGAGGTAGCTACGGCAAGGAGTTGAAAGCTGGTAAAAAAAAAAAAAGATGAAACTTCCTTGTTCTTCCTATTCTATGCACAAATGGAAGTGGGTTTTTTTAGTCACCTGATAGTAAACACACAAAACAGCTTCTCATTCATGTCCTGCTCTCAATAAACTGCAGAGGAGAGAGCTGAGAGAGGACCTCCAGGACTGAAAAATACTGAAGGTCAGAAGCCTGGAAATAGTCAAAAGACAAAAAGGAGAGGGAAGGTAGCTCACTTGTGCTGTGCACCTATGATCTAAATAGGTTATTCGATGCAGAGTAAGTCAATAATAAGAGGGTCAAAAACGAAATTCGAAGTGCTCTGTGAAGTGATGTGGATTTCCACATCGTCCTAACTCTCCATGTTTCTATTGCTAAATCATGTGGCATATTATGGCTTTTGTCCGTGAACTACAATTCACAGGGGAGATTTTGGCATTGTTTAAATTGTAATTTTATGGAACAACTCATTAATGGAGGTCACAGACCAGATGAAATGTTTTGCTTTGATTTGAATGAACTGTACAGAGTTTCTTTTTGGGTATCTGACATATTAAATAAAAGCAAGATACCTGTGATAATTAAAAGGAAAAGAAAAAAAGAAAGAAAATTATAATTTCAAGTGTACATTTAAGAAGTTAGTTCTGATTAGAATACTTCTTATTTGCAATCTTATGAGTAAACATAGATCCAACAAGACCAATATTTGAGAGTTAACTAGCAATGTCAATTAAGAAATCTATCTAAACCCTGATTAGAAATAATTGCTACTTAAAATATTATAATCCATTTTAGCATTCAACAGTATAAATTATTTTAGTTGTATCAATATCTTTTTAAAAACCCTCAAAATACACTGTTTATACCTCCATGGTTTAAATAAGATCAAACACATACTCTGGTAGGAAGATTTACAAATTTGGAAATTTTCACCAAGTTATGAGATAAGAAGCTAGTTCTTTCCCAAATATTAAAGATGAACAATGTGTCTTTTTCCAATTAATTACAGGGTCAAGATCACCAACACTGAAGAAAAGTACTTAATATAAATAAACTTGAAATAGTAATATAAAAGTCACTTTTAAGAATATACTATTTAATCTATGATGTTACTGAGGTATTTCCATAAAACATTTAGTTCACTATGATTCATTATTTTATTTGAAATGATAGGGTAATTTAGATTCTTCTAATACATAAATCCAGTGGTAAATATAAGGATTATCTTTATGTCAGTCCAGGGAGCTAGAACAATAGTTCTTGCCATGAAAAGGGATCTGGGAGTAAAACCAATTTAAATAAATTAAAGATCAATGGTTCCAACTATAAAATTATTGGAGAGTTATCTCCTTTCCTAGTGATATCTTGAAGAATATCCTGTTTTACTTGAGTGTTTATCCTCATACAGCTTTGATTGCTTTCTTTTTTCCACTACTACATTCACACTTACACTTCTAGAGATTATGAGTAATATATAATATATATAATTTGCTTCTACATCATTGTTCAATTTTAGAATTGTGAAAGACCTGCCTAATAATGATTAGTTTTGCATTTATTGCCAACCATCTCCAATGACTTTTATCCTAATCCTATGTCAAGAAAAGGGGCATTTGTAAAATAAACAAAGAAAAAAAAAGCAATAGCTTGTCTTATTTTTGTACTTACTTTGTGAATAGGGGACTCTCCGGCCTAAGATTCCAAGCTTAGATTTACTTTTTTAAAATATATAATCATATTTTAGAGTAGATTCTGCAAGTAGAACAGTATTTCTTACTATTGAGTAAACATACTGTATGTGAGAACTAGAAAGGTTCTTTATATTTGCTATGTTTGTGTGTTTTAAATCTCCTAAATTTTCTTTCCCAAACTAATGGAAACATACAAATGTCGCATTGTAAATGTACACAATGATGTGAGCTAATCTGAAATAATATGACTGTTGTTTGTGTGACTCTTTTTGAAAAACATTTATCCCCCAGCAGCTGCTTCTGACTTTAGGTTTGAAACATTATTTCCATGCACATCCATGAATTATTTACAATTCTTTAGTTTACCACTGTCCTTGGAAAGATAAGACACATACAAGACTGAATTCTACACGAACCACCTATTTATGTAAATAGAGTTCTCCATGAATGCTTTTATTTTCCAGATTGACCAAGTTATTGATCAGTAAAGTGACTACATACTTCAGAGTTTTAATGTAAACCACTGTAAAATGAGAGTTTGGTTAGCCACGGTATCTATAAATATAATGGAAACCAGTAAAGAATAATTTCATATTATAAGAATTGTATCTGGAAACAAAAAAAATGTCTACCTTCTGTCTAATTAAGAGTCATCAAGGATGATCCAGCTCTCCAAAAACTTTCCCACCTATATTTTTCAAGTTAATGAAACTTTTAGTCTAGTATTTTTTTTTTTTTTCAATATATACCAACATCTAGTTTGGGCAAGTGTTCTTTATCTATATGTGATAGTCTCAATTTCTTCAGCAAAGAAAAGGGTGTTAAAACACCTCTAGCCAACCAAAAGAAAAATTAAGGCAAAAAATAATAACAATTGGCAAATAGTTCTAACAAGCAGGATAACATGAAGTCCACACTGTAGGCAAGTTATCTCCGTATCTGGGGAGCAGCACCAGGAGGCCTGTGAAGCCATCTCACTTTCCAGATCAAACTTAGCTCTCCTTGCTTTCTCTTTTTACTCTTGCCTTTTCCCTCTCCCCCTTTCTGTTCTTGCTCTTTTTCTCTCCATAACTTGCTTTATGAAACCCATTGAAGTTTTGGTCTTCTCACTGCTCAACTCAAAATG
The DNA here is from genome assembly GCF_000696425.1 of Galeopterus variegatus. Taxonomy (NCBI): domain Eukaryota; kingdom Metazoa; phylum Chordata; class Mammalia; order Dermoptera; family Cynocephalidae; genus Galeopterus; species Galeopterus variegatus. The sequence goes on along the minus strand of NW_007726567.1, from coordinate 481,540 downwards.
AACCTCTAGGACCAAGCAGGTTTTTCTGTTTGACTTCAATTTCCATCCAGATGATATGCATCCTGGAGACACACCCCATTTTTCTAAATAAGATCTGGCAATATTCAACTGTGGGGTTGAACTGCAGATGCCAAAAATGCAAGGTGCTGTGACGGAATTTTATAGTGTCTAGTGGAAAAACTCGTAAGTGAAATTCTTTCTCCACCAACTTTCTTACATTAAAAGGGTCAATTTTTAAAAATAAACTCAGGTTTATAGAAGCGTCATCAAACACAAAGGCATGGTTCCTTAGGGCAAAGCGTCTCAGTTAAGACACATTTTTACAATTTGCTTCTATTCCAAACGTTTGATCATTTTACTATGTTTGAGAGAGTTAAAACTTTCTCTTCTGATGATTCTTGCATTCTCCAATAAATGTTGTTTATAAAAACTGTAAACAAATCTGACTGAATACATAAAATTACCATCTAGGAATATAGTCCAAAATAATCATTTTCAAAAGTATTTAAATAAAATGTAAGCTGATACTTTTACAGATTTTTAGTAGAAAACAAGTTTTGGAAATTTATTCTGATAGTCTAGCTATGAAAAAGATATTCTGGTTATATTTTAAGAACAACACACACTGGTTTCCTCAATAACAGAAGTTAACAATATGTAATAAGATAAGATATCTTACAACATTATTAAAAATAAGATATATAGATTTTTTAAAATTTCTCTTGTCAGTATTTTAATTTGCATTAAAAGTTTTAAATTTTAACAAATGTTAAGGAATTCCATATGCAACTTTGAAAATGAGTTCTGATGTAAGTATGAATTTTTTTAAAGCACATAGATTTCCCCAATGGTTTTGAATATTTTAAGAATGTTTTTACCTTTATGGTTCAGTGTTGTCAGTAGTATTCAAATAATTTAAAATTTAGACCTGTTAAGCTAAAATATTAACACTGTAATATATTTTAGTATTAAGTTATTAAGTCAAAAATCATTTACTTGTAGTTCTTTCAATTGCAGAATGAAATGATATAATATTCTTGGGGAAATGATATTGGCAGTTTTTCTTGATAATGTAGCCTGGTACGTACACTCCTCTTGTTCCATGATGTGAATACAAACAGGAAGCACAAAATACATTTTCCTAAACTAGTCTGAAATCCTTTTCAAGAGCTGACGCATACTTTGCATGTATGGCTCTCAGCTGTTTGTTTGTTTGTTTTTTGGACAGGATATAGCAGTAATTTCCTACAATTTTAACTCATTAGAAAAATATACTTATTCCAATAGTCTTAATGGCCAAAAATAAAACCAAGAATCACAGACACATTTATAGCAGGAAATATTTAAAACTTTGTGTGCTTTTTTTCAAGGAAATTGTGCTTATTTTTTCTAAATGCCTTTGCAAATGAGATAAAGCTAATGATAAACAAAATACATTTCCCAATAAAGACCACATATTAAGTAGGCAGTAGTTAATCCAAGGTGCAATATTCTTCACCTTTTCTGAATTATTTGGAAATACTTTCTAATGTCAAGTAATAGGTCATTTATTTAGATTTAGATTTAGATAATTTTTTGAAATGACAATAAACTTTTAGCCAAGACATTGCTTAAATAAAATTATATGACTTGTGACTAACACTGTGTGCTTTTGTTTTTAAAGGAAAAAATACAGTTACGTACATTGTTGGGTTGTATTTATAGAGCATTTTTATTGTTAAGTTATGCTTTCAGAGCTTTAGGAACATTTGAGAACAATAATCAGTAGTGTGTAATGGCATTGTTAGTGGAGTCCTTTCTATTGAATTTTCAAGATGTTGTAAAATGAGATTATGTGAGTAGCACCTCTGGACACTTTTTCCCATCATTGTGTTGGTATCAATCGCTGACTTCCACCATTTCTCCAGGCATTAAATAGAAACAGTGGTTCCCACTGCCTTGATTAGAGGGTTTATAATACATGGCATAACTGATAACCCTACTGAGATTAAGTATTGTGATCTTACGAAAGCTAAAAGAACCTGCAGCCCCACAGATTCTCTCTAAGACGGACCTGAGAAGGTGCAAGATGTCTTACTTTCACTTCTTATTTTGACAAAGCACTTCTCTCCCCAGGAAATCTGGCCCAGAGAGACAGTAAGAAAACCCTGTGTCTTCTTTAGCTTCAGCCACAGTTGGGCAGCTGTTCTACTGGCAGAGGTAACCTTTGCCAAATGCCGATGCTAATGGCTCACTGCAGAAGGTGTGGTGCATGATCACTTACTGTGCATGGACAGGTTGCTAGCACACACTGGATCAGTTTACAATTGGCAGGGCTCAGCCTGGCTGGAAATTGAACTATATGTATGAAGAAAGGATGTCTATTCCTGGCTCTGCCCCTGAAGTCATCTGTAACTATGGAAAAATCCTCACATTTGCTTTTCAGTTTCTCACACACAAAAAAAAGAAAGTAAAATCTAAAAATCAATCATTGACTCTCCTCTAGAAGGACTTATGGGGATCAGATATTAAAGTATCATCTAATCTGATATATTGAGGGTGTACACCAGTTTGTGGGACCTGGCTACAGAGAACAATAGATCCACGGCTAATTGCTGACATTTGAAAGATTTCTGGCCACCCATGACTAGAAGAACAGGAATTACGTGCCCTCTGCTCTCCACTCCCTGAACTAATCTTAAGAAAGCAGCTATCTCAAAGCAGCCCTGGGAAAACCCTGTCAACAGACTACTGCTACATATAACTGAATTGTTTTTCATGCCTTTCCACCTCTCATTTACTGTCCTTATATGCATTGGTCCTTCTTACAAACCCACCCAGACCACCCAGTATTCTTACTAATTTAGAAGCTTAGGCCCCACCCCACTTCCATGCATTGCTGGGTGTGTTCCGGCTCAGGGATACTTGTTCTTCTCAAATGTATAATATTTTACATTTTACTTTGAAAGGGAGAAGTTGTCTTCTAGTTGATCTCTGGGGAAGACCATATGCTAAGGTATAAGTAATTGGTAATAGCGTAATATCATTACCTGCCTTACCAGTGTTTACATTTTATTAGGTGATAGTGTCTTAATCCAAATAATTTATTTTTTTCATGATTTTTTTTTTCTGGAAGATAATTTGTGCTAAAAAAAAACCCTCACAAATACAGGAATTTTCTGAAAAGACGTTTATTTACTACAAAGTTACAGTAGATAGTGATAGACTTGTGCTACTCTGAGCTTGTCAAATCATACACAAAGTGTTGCATTTAATTCTGGGTCCCTTATTTTAAAAGCATTACAAATCATAAGATACTCAGATGAGTCTGACAGAATTAGAGAAAGGTCTGAAAGTCAAATCACGCTAGTAACTATAGATGTTTTGTGTGGAGAGAAGAAGACCTGGAGAGAAGCCACCCCAGGATCTTCAATGGACAGTAGAGGAATTAGACTTATTCAACATAGTTCCCAAGGACTAACGCACATGAGTTGAATGAAGAAAGATGCAGCTCATCCTATAGAAGAAAATTGTATCCATTGGATCTGTTAGATAGAAATCTTCTTCCTTATGACAGTAACTCAGACAGACATCAAATGGTTGCAATGAACAAAACCTCACTCTGGCATAATATTTTTTAAAGTAGGTTATTGAAAGACAAAGGAGACACTTGCAGAACTCTACTGCAGTCAAATCAATATTATTAGCATGTTCATCATTACAAATCATAATTACTTTTTGTGTCCCTTACCCAGTTACACCTTTCCCCCTCCCCTCCCTCTTTCCCACCATTAGTAACTATAGGTCTGTTCTCCCCTTCTGAAAGTTCATGTTTTCTTATGGCTTTTCTTTCTTTGTTTGTTTCTTAGGTCCCACTTATGAGTGAGAACATGTGGTATTTCCCTTCCTGTGTCTGGCTAATTTCATTTAACATAATTTTCTCCAAGCTTATCCATGTTGCTGCAGAATTTCATTCTTTTTGATGGCTGAGTAGTATTTTATTGTGAATATATACCACATTTTCTTTGTCCAGTTACCCACTGATGGATACTTAGGTTGGTTCCATCTCTTGGCTATTGTAAGTAGAGCAGTGATGAACATGGGAGTGCAGGTATCCCTTTCACATAATGATTTCCATTCCTTTGGGTATTGGGATTGCTGGATTGTGTGATAGTTCTATCTGTAGTTGTTTGAGAAACCTCTATACTGTTTTCCATAATGTTTGTACTAATTTATGGTCCCATGAACAATGTATTAGTGTTCCCTTTTCTCCACATCCTCGCCAGCATTGTTATTCTCTGCCTTTTCGATAACAGCCAGTCTAGCTGTGGTGAAATGACATCTCAGTGTGGTTTTTATTTGCATTTCCCTGATGATTAGTGACATTGAGCATTTTTTCATGTACCTATTGGTCATTTGTATGTCTACTTTTGAAAAGTGTCTATTTGCCCATTTTTTAATTGGATTATTTGGTTTTTTTACTGTGAAGTTGTTTGAGTTCTTTGTATATTCTGGATATTAATCCCTTGTCAGACGTATGGTTTGCAAATATTTTCTCCCATTCAGTAGGTTGTCGGTCCACTCTGTTGATTGTTTTCTTTGCTGTGCAGAGGCTTTTTAGTTTGACATAATCCTATTTGTTCATTTTTTTCTTCTGTTGTTTGTGCTTTGGGGGTCTTATTCATAAAGTCTTTGCCCAGTACTACGTACTGAAGTGTTTCCCCTATATTTTCTTCTAAGAATTTTATAGTTTGAGGTCTTATACCTAAGTCTTACTCCATTTTGAGTTGATTTTGGTATATTTCAAGAGGTATGGGTCTAGTTTCATTCTTCTGCATATGGATATCCAGTTTTCCCAGCACCATTTACTGAAGAAGCTGTGTTTTCATTGGGGGGGGAGGACTTTTCCAGTTCTCAAACCACACCAACTAGGTGACTGACCACACTACCATCTATCCAGCCAGTCTCAGTATATGTGGCCACTATTCAGCCCATTGCCCTAGCCAAGGATCTGGAAGTCATTCTTGATTTCACATTTACTTTACTTCCCAAACCCAATCATTCAACAGATCTTGGTAATTCTATCCCCATAATAATTTATTGCTCAAAAGACTTTTCCTTATCTCTGCTGATGACACCCTAGTCCAAGTCACCATTGTTTCTCATATGAGACATTTCTAATATCTTCTAGGTTTGTGTTTCCAAGGTCATTCTAACCTCATTCTCCATATTAATGCTAAAGAAACTCTTGCAACCAAATTCTGTTTATGTCATCCCCTGTTTAAAACAAGACTTATCAGGCTCTATGTTTAAATTCAAACATCATTCAATAATCCACACAGTGTGAATCTTGCCAGTCTCTCTGGCCTTATCAAGTACAACTTTGATCTTTTCTCTGAGAGCTCTAGCCATACAGTTTACTTCCAAAAATGGAAATATACCAAATTTTCTATCTCCTCAAGACCTTTGAACTTGTTACTTCCTCTACCATGATCACTTTGTTCTACTACCCTTGGATTAGATAAGTCCAACTGAGACTTCACATTGCAAAATAACTATTATTTCCTCAGGGACATCACCCCTGTTGAATGTTCACTCACATGGCACACTATTATCCCTTTCTTGCAACATTTATCTTGATTTAATTTTGCTAGTTCAATGTCTACCTTTCCCACCAGAGTATAAGATCAATGAGGGCAAATGCTGCTGCCTTCAAGGCAAGGATAGTGCTTGACATAAGATATAACTCAACAAATATTTGCAGAGAGAATAAATTAATGGTAAACATAGATCTAATACCAGGCATTCTGAAGATGTGAAATTCTAAATTTTTTAGATTTTTAGAGATGATAAAAACTTCTTGAAACCTCAAAACGTGATTAGGGAAAGCAAGAAACACTTTGTGAAAACTTTAAAATCTAGAATATATTTTTTAAAAGTGTTAGATTATTTCACTGTGGAAAAGAAAAGCAATAAAAATTTTATGTGGGTTATGTTTGGTGTAGCTAACATTGGTATAAAGAGATGTCAAATTCATACATGCAGAAAAAATAACAAATCTTAATTCTTTCAAGAAATTTATGTATCAGATGCATAATACATGCCAGGGACTGTTGTAGATATTTTAGATATAGGGTGAAAAAAATAGAAACGAATCCCTGCTCTCATAGAGTTTACATTGTAGTAATATAACATGGTTAATCAAATACATAAACATGGGGGAAAAAATGAAAACACACTGAAATGTTCACTCAGACTGGCCAAATTTTGTAAAACTCTTCAATATCTCAGAATGTGACCTACCAAACAATAGCATTTTTTCACCTATCCATGAATCTCTTAAGGAATCTCCAGTCTCCTAGAAGTTGCAGAGAGACACAAAGATGAGACTTTGAGTAAATGCTGGAGCAGAGGTAGATGTAACCTCTTTGTGGATTTGCCACTACAGAGATTTACATCTAGATAGGTAAATATTGCAGATTTGGATAACTTAAACATTTCAAAGCATTAGGAAAGCTAAGCTTCTCATGCATCACACAGCACATAATTCTACCAGAGGTTTATAAGAATCAATTAATTTTAGTGACCTTGCCTCTCTCAGAGAGGCATAACTCAGAGATTATGTTGAAGCACAATGACAAAGCTAGGTGGCAGAGGAAATCATGGAAAGAGCATAGTACCTAACAGCCCCCAGAGCAGGCTGGCCATGAGAATATGTGAGAATCTAGATGCCAAGAGTTGAAAAGAAGCCATGGAAAGTGGGGTGATACTACATCCCTCTTAATCCCTTTTGTTTTAATTCCAAGGGATTTTGTGTTGGTGCAAAGTCAAACAATAGACTCTGCAAGAGCAAAGTTCACACTACAATAGGTGCTCCAAAATGGATGTCAATGCAAAAGGAAACAGCGCCACTCAGAAAATAGAATGCTGCCTTTGTCTTAAAACTCAAGCCAAATTTAACTCAGAGAAGACAATTCTGAACATAAAAGAGATCTGTGGCTTTTTTCATTGGTTCTATCAGAACCCACAAATGTTTCTAACAAAGATCATCAATGCAATATCTAGTAATACTAAGAAGGTGTCAATAATGAATTCATTTATTCATTTGACAAATATATTTATGGCCCACAATGTATATCAGGCACAGTTCTAGGCTCTGAAGATAAATGATGGATTAAAATGAACTCTGAGGGCTGTCTAGTTAGCTCAGTTGGTTAGAGTGTGGTGCTAATAACACCAAGGTCCATTGTTCGATCTCTGTACTGGCCAGCCACTAAAAAAAAAAATAAAGAACCCTGAATTTACATAATTTACATAGAGTACAGCATAGCATGGTAGATAAACATATAGCAAATAAATAAATGTTTAATATAATGTCAGATGGTGGCAAGTGCTATGGAATAAAATATAGCAGTTTAAGAAAGAGTGTGCTGGAAAATAGTATTTAAGATGTGGTAGGCAGATGTGGCTTATTAAAGTGACAGTTGGGCTGGAGAGAAGTGAGCCAGGAGAAATATGGTCAGAGAGGAGTCTGGAGAGATAGCTCAGGTTCAGATTGCAAGGATACAATGGGACATTACAAGGTATCATGGTGGCTCGAGCAAGAGTAATAGGAGATGGTGAAAAGTAGTCAAATTCTGGAGATAGGAAGATAGATGAATAGATGCATAGATGGATAGACACACAGAAAGACAGACAGATAGATAGATGATAGATAGATATCCAATCACAGGTTGATGGGGTTTTACAGAGTTTCAGCTCCCTTACCTTAATCCAGGACAACTATATAGGGTCATCCCCATTACAGAGCTCATCTTGTATCAGCTAAGACCTTTAATACAACTGCATACGAGTTCAATTCTCCCTCTGCCTAATCTTGCTTCCAATGCTCCTCCTCCACAGAAGTGTTAATTTTGACAGCACCTTCCATAAACTTTGTACATCTAACTCTCTTTCTCGAGTCTGTTTCCCAGGAAACCTGACACTTGGTGCCAGGACTGATACAAAGATGTAGGCTCAGAAAATGGAATTTGGGGGCTGACCCCGTGGCGCACTCGGGAGAGTGCAGTGCTGGGAGCGCAGCGACGCTCCCGCCGCAGGTTCGGATCCTATATAGGGATGGCCGGTGTGCTCACTGGCTGAGCACGGTGCAGACGACACCAAGCCAAGGGTTGCGATTCCCTTACCAGTCACGAAAAAGACAAAAAAAAAAAAAATGGAATTTGGGAGCTGGATCCCTGTTGTCCAATTGGCAATGAGGATTTCATCAAGGGTGGATAAGGAAAGCATGTATGATCCTTGGCTTGCAGTCCTGGTGCAAATGCTAAAATTTTCATGGATAGGAAACTTGGATGACATACTGTGATAGGCAGCTGCTGAAAGGGTCCCCAGTGATCCTTACCTCCTGGTATTCATGCCTTTGAGCACATCTCTCCCACACTGAATCAGGGTGATCTGAGCACCTAATAGAATACTGCCAAAGTGATGGTGCGTGACTTCTGAGGCTAGGTTATCAATGCACTGAAGCTTCCACCTTGGTATTACAGGTCACTTCCTCTGGGGGAAGTCCCCTGCCATGTCATGAGCACTCTTAAGCAGCTCTGTAGAGACCCTGAGGCCTAATACGATAGCCATGTGGAAATAAATATTCCAGCTCCAGTCAAACTTTTCCATGAATACCAATCTGGCTGACATGAAACTAAACCTCATGAGAAACCCTGAGCCAGAGACCACCCATCCAAGCCATACCCAAATTCCTGACCTAAAGAAACTCTGAGAGATAATAAATGTTCAAGCCACTAAATTTGAGGAGTAATTTGTTATGCAGTAATAGATAACTAATACAGATACCGATGAAAGAGAATATACTGAAAAGTGCAATATATCATAAGTTTGAGAAATGCTGGGGAAATAGTAATTATAAGGACTATTAAATTGTATAGCTATGGATGTGGGCAATGAATGCATTGGAGAGAGGCAATAAAAGGCTTGCCAGGATTATTCACCACTTAAAGACTAAGTGTGAAAGTCAGTGGGCTTCCATGGCTACTTGTGAAGAGATGCTTAGCTCCTGCAGCCAGAGGGCAGAAAAAGCTGAGGATCGGGCCTAGAAATTAATTATAAGAGCAATGAAGTTCCAAAAGAGATTCAATTTCCAAACATGGAAATTCTTCAATGCCACATTCAAGACCCTGAGTGTAAAGCAGGGAGAACGGTGGGACTTGGGATGGGGACATGGGGGTTGATGCATGAAAACATCTTGAGGCCCTGACTCTCCAGAAGTTTTTGGACCTGCATAAGTAGCCCATTCTTCCTATCCAAGGCCAGTACTCTTCCCTTGTCTGAAAATGAGGTGAAGGTCTCTGCTTTCTAGGACAACCCATCCCCACTTCAGGATCTACCACCCATTATGTCTTCTAAGCTAATAACTGGAACTGAGCCTCAACAAAATCTAGTCAGAGAAGGGCCAGAGACTGACAAGTGAAAAAATGGTCTACATATTATATTTTAAAGGCATGACAAGACCTACCCTACATACACCAACACATGGCAGGAGAATATGCTGAAGACTAGATCCAAGATTAAGGAGGGTGGAGTATAAAGTTGGGTAGGAAAGAGTATTTTCACATGGGAGCACTCAGTCATTACAGAGGGTTTAATACCATGCAAGAAACCTTGGGAAATGGAGTTAAAATGCTGCTAAGATAGTGCTTAGAAGTATGTTGAGAGTTATGGACCATGCTAAGTAAAGTCCATTTACTAGAGCATTCTGGTGGACGAGGAGGAAAGAATAGAGAAAAGCTGAGAGAAATGGACATGCTTCAGTGCATGCATTTCACAAGGCTGGAAAGCCCACTAGATGACTATTCTGTAGGAAGGGCAGAGGACAGTTTCCCAAGAAGACAAGGAATGCATGGGTCAGAGGAGAGCCAGCATCACTGAGAAGCTGGGTAGTGGCTATCCTCCATAGGCCAAGGCAGATGATAGGAGAAATTTCTATAGAACTGTGCTCCCTGATAACTGTGGGAATGATAGGGGACAAAATAATAGCAGAAGCATGGTAAAAGCAATTGTTGTAATGAGAACCAATGTTGGGGTGGCAGCTGAGAGCTCATCTAATAGTTACTGAAATGCTTGTTTTTCACCTTTTCCAAGTAAATGGAGTAGGCTCAATTCTGGAAACTGGGCAATGGATGAACTCTAGAGGATGACAATGAACTATTAAAAGCTCAACTGAGTGGCAGTCCCAATTGTAGTTTCTATGACAGATATGGTATCTTTGCTAGAGCAGACTAATAAAGCCTCAGATACATTCCGTGTGGCCACTTATCTGGTAAACTCATTCTTTTCTAATCTTATCAGGAAGAAAGATCAGGAACACTTCACATTCACTTGAGACAGACAACAGTGTATATGTACATTCTTGTCCTCAGGGCTATGTTAACTCTCCCATTCCCTGTCCATAGGACCTAGACTATACAGATATTCTACAGAAAATCACATTGGCCTACTATATCAATGATGCCATGTTAGTTAGACTGAATAGATCAAGAAGTGGCAGGTGTGTCGGAGATCTTTGTAAGACACATACATTCCAGGTGGTTGGACATAAACCCAATGAGGATTCAGAAATCTGCTGTATCAGTGAAAATCTTTAGAGCACAGAGATCTGGGACATGCCAGAACCTTCTATCCAGTGTAAAGGACTAATTATGCATTACACACCTCCTACCACTAAGAAGAAGCAGGAGGTCTCTAGTAGGCCTGTTTGTATCATGAAGGCAGCATATGCCACATTTAAAGATACTGCTCTGATTCAAATACTGAGAGACACAAAAGTTTGACAGCTTTGAATAAATTCAGGAAATCATTCCTTAGAAGGTACAAGTCACAATGCAATGGCCCTGCTCACTGGGCCACATGCCAGAAGACACTATGATACGAAGAGGTATCTGTGAAGGGCAAAGGGGCCATAAGAATTTTATGGCAAGCCCCAATGGAAATATCACAACATGAATCCTTGGGGTTCTGGATCAAAGCCATGCCTTCTGCAAATGAGAATTGTACAACTCTTGGATACTAGCTCCTGGCTTGATACTAGGCCATAGTAGATACAAAGCATTTAACCATAAAACATCAAGTGACCATGTAGCCAGAACTGCTATTCACAAACTGAGCTCTTCCAGATCTTCCAAGTCATAAGTTTGGGTGGATCCAGCAGCAGTCCACTCTAAGTTGTAAGCGGCACATGCAGGGTTGTGATGAGCAAGGCCAGAGGCCACAAGAAAACTATGTAAGCAGGTGGCTTAGACCTCCATGGCATCCAACACTGTTGTACAAGCATTTCCTGTTCAGCTCACGCCTATGGTCACATGGTGAGAGGAGGGAGACTCCTTACAATCAGATGAGGGAGGAGGAAGTGCTGAGTTACATTCATGGATGGATTGGCTCAGACTGTGTGTGCAGGCCAAAAATGAGCTACAACTTCACTACAGCCCCACTCATGCATAATAACGAAAAAGAGCAGTGATGGGAAACTCACCTAATGGGAAGAGCTTTGGTCAGTGTACATAATCATCCTGGTCACCGTGTCACTCACTTTTGCATGTAAAACGTAAGTAGTCCAAGTCAGAATGTATGTAGTTTCATAACTGATTTGATTTTTTACTCTGGAGCCTGCAGGAGAAAAATTGGAAGATCAGTGATGGATGTGTGAATTAACTGGATTGTAGTAATCATTTCATAATGTATATGTGTATTAAATCATCAGATTGTGTTCTTTACATATGTACAACTTTATTTGTACTATGTATACCTTAATAAAGCTGGCGGGGGGGAGAAAAAGGATGATTCAGTCAGTTGATGTTAGCCAGGCTGTTCATAGGCACCCCAGTTCTTGCACAATACATGTATGGATGGAACAGCCTGATGGGAGGATGGGAGGATCTGCATGGGACCAAAAGCCTGAGCTCTGCCTTCTTGAAGCTTATCTAGCTACTATTGGTGTCAAATGTCCAACTGTCCAGGAATAGAGACCAGCACTGAGTGCTTGGGCATTGTCTTAGCTTGTTTTGTGTTGGTATATCAGAATACCCCAGACTGGGTAATTTATGAAGAAGAAAGATTTCTTTCTTACAGTTCTGGAGGCTGGGAAGTCCAAGGTAGAGAGGCCCACATCTGCAGAGGGCCTTTTGCCATGTCATCCCATGGCAGAAGGCAGAGGGGCAGGAGAACATGCATGCTTGTACATGTGAAAAAGAGAGAGAGAGAAAGAGAGAAAGGGGGTCAAACTCATCTTTTGATCAGGAACTCACTCCTGCAGTAACTAACCCATTCCTGCAATGATGGCATTAATCCATTCATGAGGGCAGACCCCTCATGATCAAATCACCAATTAAAGGTCCCACCTCTCAATATTGTTGCATTGGGGTTAGGTTTCCAGTATATGGACTTTAGAAGGCACCATACATATCACAAAGAGAATAATTTTCGTGGCAAGTTGACAATATTGGACCCTTTCTACTTGGAAAGGGTAACAGCTCATTGAGCAGAATTAACATGTATTTTAAGTATGGATTTGCCTTTCTTGCTTGAGGACCACAACTAGCACCATTAGCTGATGATGTACATAGTCTCATTACAAACATGAGATCCTGCATAACATCACATTGGACCAAGGGACACTCTATAGCAGAAAATGTGTGGCAGTGGGCACATGGCCTGGGATCTGCTGGTCACATACTATTCCACCCAGCTGACCTGAATAAATAATGGAAGAATGCCATTAAGGGGCCAGCTTGGGGGTAATACAACTATGAAGGTGGGTCCCTGTCCTTCATAGGACAGGATACTTCATGATGCAGTATATAACCTAAAGCAATGACCATCACGTGGTGCTCTGTCTTCAGTATTTAGAATACCTGAGTCCCAAATCCAAGATGTAGAAATAGGAGTGGTCTTACTACCATTACTCCCACTGACTTAGGGAATTTGTGCTTCCCATACCTGTATGTTTAGGAGCCCTGATACCTACAAGGAAGTGCTTTCAGCAGGGGACATTACATTAACTTCAAGTTGTAGTTACTGCCTGATCGATTTGGTCTCCGTGTGTCAAGAGACCAACAGTAAAGAAAGAAATCACTATGCTAACAGGAAAAATTAACCCTGATCATCAGGAGTAGGGACAGTTGCTGTCACACACTGGGGACAGGAAAGAATATGTTTGGTACTTATGTGATATACCTGAGGGTCTCTTGACACTCCCTTGCTGACTTTGGCGGTAAAGGGAGAAGCGAAGTAGCCATGGACTGAGGACGGTTTAGTGACCATGAGATAAGACCTTGAAGTGATGGGATTCTGGGTCCTCCTCCCAAGGTAAGTCACTTAGATCAGCACATGTGCTAATAAAGGGAATTTAAAATGATAGAGGCAGGAGAGGATAAGCATCAGCAGCAGCCTCAAGACCAACTATGTTAGTAGCGGCTGTCGCTCATCCCACGAAAGTTCTTCTTTTAGGCTTTCCCAGGAAAAGATGTCCATCAGAAGAACTGTGATGGAGCTGTTCCCAAGCAATGCCAAGAGTGGTCTCTATTGGATTCTGCAGTGTGCTGTGCATATTTCCCCCACTTCAGTACTCACCAGTCCTTCTACTGGAAACTGCACTCAAATGAAGACAGCTTCTTTCCCCAAGGCCGTGCTCCCTCCCCAGAACCAGTCCTTAGCCAAAGACTGGTTGATGGTGGGATATAAAAGACCAGACCCCTGGCCATGATTTAAGACAACTCTCTAGAGGACATTTCAGCTCCATTGCTCTTCGCAAAATGATTCCAAGAGTAATCCCCAATAAATTTCTTGTATACAATCTCTATTTTAATTTTATTCTTTCTCAGAGATTAAACCTAACTTTGCCTACACCACAGAGTTAACTATTATTGTTATTATTATTATTATTACCATTTTTACTGGCACTTAGCATATTTAATTCTAACACTCAAAAATTAAACTGCAAGGTTAATACTAAAGTAACCCCATTAAAGTTGAAGACATGGGGACTAGAGAAGTCTTTCCTATTACCACACAGTCTGTAACTGGTGGAGGCAGGATTTGAGCTAGGTCAACCAACTTCTCCAGGCCATGAAGTTTTATGAGTGGCCGAGTATTGCTGTCAAAGGCAACAGCATAAACAAAGAGATGTAGGGATGTATGTGTGCACGCACGTGCCTGTGTGTACGTGTGCATACGTGTGCGTGTGACTTGTACACAGTATTCCATGAAGGGTAGTAATGAATAGTGGCTGCAGCTTGGAGGCATGAGGAGAGGTCAGGAGAGATATGTCCGAGGAAGACAGAAGAGTTCAACTGGGGATGAGCCTTGAATGCCACAGCCAATATGGATTTACCCCCAAATTGAACCAGTTTTGTAGAATTTGCCACTATTCTCATCCCATAGAAGGAAAAAACTGTATGGCTTCTTGACAAGGTGAAATCTAAGGGAAAAGTTACACTTGCCCCTTTAGTTCTGTCATATCTTTGCCAGGCATAGGAAATGGCAGGAGATGGAGGGAGTGTACAGCAATAGATAGAGAGAAATCCAAAACCCTCCTCCCCAGGGCTCATGGGGTGAAGGTGCCAGTCGTGGAATGCTGCACTCCTACCCCCCTCATTCCCCCGTGTTTATTCAGCCCTGGGGCTGAGGTTCGCCTTGGAGTTGTAACCTTTAAAAGGGGTTTGCTTAATGACAGAATTATTCAGCTGCATACCTCACCCCAATTAGAAAAAGGGGCTGTTTGGATTCTAATTGGCCTTGACACAAGTCTGCTTAAAGAGATTCCCCAAGAATTATAGAGCTACTTTCAGAGTTTGACTTGGCTGGGAATATGAAATGTAACACGGTTTTTTGAGTTTTCTGCACTTACCATGAAACGACCAAGCCACAGGTATCAAACATGCTTTGTTTTTGTGTTATAATCACATTACAAATTGAACATTTCCACATGTGCAAGTTGGCAAATCTAAAATGAATGATTATGAAGATTGTAATTACATGTATCAGGTATATATGGCCTACATATTTTCACTCACACAAAAGTGTATTTTCTCGAGTCCCTAGGCATTCACGTATAGTGTGTTTATAGGATGTAAAACCATCTTCCTATATATAAACCAAAAATGTATATTTTTAAACAGTTATTGCCAGGTCAGGTGATAAGTCGACATAATATTTGGAAGGTGTGAATACCAGGAAGGGATAGAGATTCCTAAGCTAACCATGAGGAAATGACTAACAATAATAGGTTGAAATCAAGAAAAATATAATTTGGACTAAATATCAGGAGAAGGAAAAATAAGCTTCCCGGCTACAATAACTGTTAGGCTATGAAATAATTCCTGAGGGAAGGGGAGATCGCTTCCTTACCCAGGACTTTAGAAATGAGGCGTGTATTCTTTGAGTCCCTTATAAAAAGCAGTAGTGCTTGGGGAGAGGAAGGAGATCTTTTCCATTTCTATTTTCTGTGACTTGATATGAAAGAAAAATCTCAAAAATAATCGTGTAATTTCTCATCAAATATTCACCAAACCGCCCTTGAGAGTGAACCTGCATTTACCTTCTAGTGAACATTATATCTCCTGTTCCTTCGCAGACATGAAAAATCCCAGTCATGCAGTTTGTAGCAGCCAGGAACTTTTTTTATTCCGAACTTGGCCTGGTCCTGCAGGCCACTCAGTGGTCTTTTGCTGAGCACCACTTGCTGCCACTGTAAAGAAGATTTTTCTAAGAAATGCAAACGACCACATCAGTCAGGATTTCTCCTTATTGGCCTCAACTCTAACCTCTTTTCCCAACAGACACTGTTTCCTAGTCACAGAGAAAGTGAAAGCCTGAGGTGTGAGCACTAAACTCTCTCTGCACCTACAAGGTGATCTGTGTTCATGACCCCCTCCCTGTGGAGGTCAGGGCCTTCTTCCTGTCCCCTCTGTGCACTGGATTCTAACCCCTCTTATCTCCTGGAGGACCTGCTCTGTCAGCCACTGTACTCTTCCCGAGTTCTTAACCAATCTCTCTGGAAAGGATGTTTTTCCCTATAAGCATGTAAAGATGACTTTTCTCACCCAGTTTTTGGAGGATGCTTCTCCGATCAGCTCTCTAGAAGGCAAAACTCACTGCTGGTGGGCACACCCCAAAGGCCAACGGGTGTCCATAGGGTGGGTATTGGCAGGGAAAGAGGTGTCCATAGAGTTTGGATTTGTAGCCTGGGTGGCCACACATTTACTTGTGTACAGAGCTCCTCACATCATGCAGATTACAGGAGTGAAAAGAAAAAAGAGGGGGTTCCTATGAGAGATGTAGGAGGCTGGAGTGAACATCTCCCAGCCAACACTATTCCAGAGAACTCTAAGGAATTCAAGAGTTTGAAATTTAAGCCTGGACTGCCAGGTGGTTATAAAGATATATTTATCAAGTTTGCTCTATGGGTTCATAGCTTTTAGATATTAGACATACAGTACGTTTGCCTCCGTTGGTAACTCTTGCCCTAGGCCCTGGAGACATAAAAGGTGACCCGCCTCATGCTACTGTAATCTGGCTTTTTTTGCTTACCACTCTCTTGCAACATTTTCATTAATGTCATCAGTGACTCTTTCCCAGTCTTTCCATTGGACACTGTGGGAACCCACCTCTCTCAGCACCACACAACCGTCTGCCAGCTCGCCCTACTTCTCTCCCCCTTCTTGTCTTTCATGGGCACCTTGTCCACTATCAGTCATGGAAATGGCAGCATTTCCAGAATTCTGTCTTTGGACTTATTTTCTTCTCCCCTACTATTTATAGATTTTTACTTCTAAGTCTATAATTCACATCAATGAGTCTCAGCCTAGACCTGTTTTCCTATATCCAGATAATTCTTTCCAACTATTTGTTGGGTAATAGCATCTGAATGTCTCACATGTACCTCAGACTCAAAATGGCCAAAACTGAACTAATTATTCACCCTCCAGCCCCATCTCCTACCAAACGTGCGTGCACGCACGCAACACACACACACACACACGCACACGCACACGCACACACACACACACACGCGTGCACGTGCGCATTTCTCCTATTGTATGTCCACTTCTACAAATGGCACTACCATCTACCTAATTCCCCAAACAAAAATCTGGAGCATATTTTTCTAGATACACTTTTCCTTACATCTCATATCTAATTCTTCACCAACTGCTGTTGACACTACTTAAAATCCACTTGACACTGTCAGTCTCTCCTCTTCATTCTTCCAGACAGTTCTTAGGACATGTTTAGTTTTAATACATACTCACCATTTCTGCTATGCATTATGACAACATCCCCCTACTCAGTGTTTATTATGCTGTGGGATGAGATCTATTAGTGATTACAAAATTATTGTGGTAGATCATGACCAGCATTTTTTTTTTAAATGAAATGGATAGAATCCAATGGAACAGAGTAGAAAATATCAGAGTGAAATGCATGAGTTACATGTAAGTGCAGTTTACTGTGAATTTTGATTCATTTATATTTATATATCTATATATATATATATATATTTATGTGTACAGATATATAGATTATATGTATTACCTGGGTTGCAATTTAAAATTACTATTTCTTTCTACTGTGGATAGCAGTTGTAAAAGTTTGAGAACCCACTGAAGTAACTGTTCTCTGTTCCTAGCTTGGCCTAGTGTGAGCTTCCTAGATTCTAAATCTGAACACATCCTCACACTGCTAAACTCTTCAGTGGCCCCTTATGATCACTGGCAGGATAAATACAATCTCTTTTTACAACTGAGGGATCTGTGGTCATCTGGCTTCTCCAGCTGCATCTGCTACTCTCTCCTCATATGCATAGAGCTCTTATCCATACTGGAGTTCCTGAACCCAGAATTCTCTCTCGAGCTCTGGGCTCTTAGCCCATCTGTTTCTTTTGCCCAGAATGAACTTCTTTCCATCTTCTTCCTCACTCAATTCACAGCATCCTTTAGGGTTCATCTTATTGATGTTCACAAAGTATCCTGAGATGTCCTTGGGTAGAATTTTGTGTGTATGTCCACAGACAATTTCATGCTAGTCAACAAGGGCTTCACACTTTATTGTGTAAGGGGGATTCCCCCATGCCCCACCCCCACAATTCATATAATGATGTATTTCTTTCCAGTGCATATGCTTTTACAAAATTTTAATTACAGATTATAGATCATTCTGTTTTGAACATTTTACCTAACATGGTATCATGAAATTTTTTCCATGTTATCTCATTGTTTTGTAGTGTAGCATTATAGACGTCTCTAAAATATACTACTGAATGTTTTTACCAGAAGCATGATATGATCAGACCTGTCATTTGAAAAAATAAATCTGTTAGTGGTGTGAAGGACTGATGGGAGTGTGAGCAGAGTGTAGCCAGGGAACGAGGCAGAAGTCTTTTTGATCAGCCTGGCAAGAGACAAGTATCAGAACAATGGAGAGCCAGTGAGGAAAAGAAAGAATGAAGGCACTGGAACAGATACAAGAGAACTTCATGAGGAGGTACTGGCAGGCCTTGGTGCGAGATTCCTTGTGGCAGATGAGGTAGAGGCAGTTGTTTGTATTAGATACAGAGAAAACATCATGGAGGACAGTTTTATGCAGAGCAATGAATTGAGCTGGTATACCATTAGGGGATTCTTCAGTACACAGACAGAAGTTGAATGATTCAGAGTATAACTATGAAAAACAAGTTAGAGGAAATGTATAAATTGATTTCAGTGGTGAGAACCATCAAGACAGATTAGAACATTTAGATATGATTTAGAGACAGCATCTAAAACTGAAACCAATAAATAAATAGCATTATATGAATTCTGTTTATACTGTTCCATTGGTCCATGTGTCCGTTTTTATGCCAGTACCATGTTGTTTTAATTATTATAGCTTTGTAATATAGTTTGAAGTCAGGTAGTGCAATGCCTCTGGCTTTTTCCCCCCCCCCCCCCTTCAGTATTGCTTTGGCTATTCAGGGACTTTTGTTGCTCCATATGAATGTTAAGATTTTTTTTCCTATTTCTGTGAAGAATGTCATTGGTATTTTGATGGAGATTGCATTGAATCTGTAGATCACTTTAGGTAGTAGGGATATTTTCACGATGTTAATTCTTCCAATCCATGAACATGAAATGTCTTTCCATCTTTTGGTGTCCTCTTTAATTTCTTTCAGTGGTGTTTTGTAGTTCTTATTGTAGACAACTTTCACCTCCTTGGTTAAATTTATTTCTAAGTATTTTATTCTTTTGATAGCTGTTATAAATAGGCTTACTTTCTTGATTTATTTTTTGGCTTTTTCTTTGTTGGTGTATAAGAATGCTACTGATTTTTGTGAATTGATTTGTACCTAGCAACTTTACTGAATTTATTTATCAGTTCTGGGGGGGGGGTAGAAAGCTGAAAAAGGGGAGCCATTCAGAGGCCAGTGAGTCATTGCAAGGGACCGTGCAGTGCCCATTCCATGGGAAGTGTTTGGAGCATGGGCAGTGGGGGAGACGGGCCCACTGGGAGAACACTGGGACACAGCAAGGAGATTAGATCTGCCCCCCAATCAGCACAGGACCACTCAGAGGAGACTGGCTGGGAATGCAGAATTGCATGGGGTGCAGTTTGATAAAAAGATTCAGGCCCAGATCAGAGTTTCTACACAACCCAGGTGTACCGGGTTTCTGGAGAGCTGGAAGCACCTGTAAGGTCAGCCATTAAACCCTGAGTTGCACAAAAAGCTTTCCCTAGGGAAACAGCAGCAAAGCACCAATTTAGCTCAACCACACAGCTCAAATGCTGGTTCCCACAGGAAGTTCCCCTTTTTTAAAAGTAAGCAAAGAATGAAAAATTAGTTCCGGCCTAAGCACACCACCAGTGCCTGGGGGCCCCACCCGGGGGGTCCAGGATATGGAGCTGGGACTGGGCCCCCCACAACCAGGCACACCATCAGCATCAAGGAGCATGCCAAAAACATCCCCTCCATGTGGGTGGCCCACCACAGGCACCACAGTAACCTCGGCTGCCGCAGAAGTGGCTAGACATCACAACCACCAAGCAGATGGGCTGCCAGCCACTGGAGTGCATTGACACAAGGAGAGTCACCAGCAGAGGCCAAAGAAAAGAAGAGGATGGCTCTCTCCATAAAGCACATTCCAGAGTGACAGAAGAAGCATCTGTTTTGTGATAATATTGGGGGACCTGAACACATCTTTCAGCATTGGACAGATCATCTAAGCAACAAATCAACAGAGTAACTATTACTCTTTCAGAGGGAGAGAAGAAATCTAGAGTTATCAGTGGTGGGAGCTGGAAGGGAGAGGGGGATAGGGAGAGATTGGACAGGGGCATAAAGAATAAGTATGATTTGTAACAATATATATGCAAGTAATATTGATTTGGCCAGCATATGTCAACATTGAATCCCACAAATATGTATAATCAATAATCATTCAATTTTAAAAAATGGCCAATAGGTACACGAAAAAATGCTCAAAATCACTAATCATCAGGGAAATGCAAATTAAAACCACATTGAGATATTATCTCACTCCAGTTAGACTAGGTATTATTAAAAAGACAGAGAATAACGAATGCTGGCAACAATGTGGAGAAAGCAAATGCTTCTGCACTATTGATGGGACTGTAAATTAGCACAGCCATTATGAAAAACAGTATGGAATTTTCTCAAACAACTACAGATAGAATTACCATATGATCCAATAATCCCAAACTTCGTTGCACCCAAAGGAATTGAAATCATCATATCAAAGGAATACCTGCACTCCCATGTTTATCACAGCTCCTCTTACAAAAGCCAAGAGTTGGAACCAACCTAAATGTTCATCAGTGGACTGGATAAAGAAAATAGGGTTTATATACAGAATGGAATATTAATCAGCCATAAAAAAGAATGCAATTCTGCCATTTACAGCAACATAAATGAGCTTGGAAAAAATTATGTTAAGTGAAATGTGAGGCACAGAAAGAGAAATACCACATCTTCACTGATAAGTGGGAGCTAAACAAAGAAAGAAAGAAAGAAACGAAGGAGGGAGGGAGGGAAGGAGGGAAGGAGGGAAGGAAGGAAGGAAGGAGGAAGGAGGAAGGAAGGAAAACAACCACAATAATATGTTGAACTTTTAGAAGGAGAACAGAATTATGGTTAATTGAGTTGGGAAAGGGGGAGAGGGAGAACGACTAGGGAGAAATTGAGTAATGGACACAAAGAATAATTATGTTTTTTAATTATGAATATGCTAATAATACTGATTTGCTCATCACACATTGTACACAAATACTAATTGTTAACTCTGTACCCCACAAATATGTATAATCAATTGTCCTCAATTTAAAAAAAAGAATGTTCTTTATAAATGAGTATGTAAACACTTCAAAGGCTGTAAATTGTGTGCATGTGAAACTGGAAAAAGAAATATGACAGGAATCCAATGGATTTTTAAATATTTATTACAATATTTGTGAAATAATTTGACTCATTAAACTTAATAATAATTGACTAGCAAGCCGATTAAAGGTAAAGCCTATATCTACATATATGTATGCGTATACACATATATAAGTCAATGTATTTTAAAACACAGTTAGAAAAGGACACAAATTATAAGTGTGAGCTCAAGGAATTATCATAAACACACCCATGTAATCATCACCCAGGTTAAGATATAGAACATAATTAACACCCAGAAATTTCTTTTTATGTTCTCTGCATCATTAATTCTTCCCTCCTGGGCAAAAGTAACCACCATCTTCACCACTATTAGTATAGATTAGTACTGCCTGTTTTTTTTTAACTTTATATAAATTGAATAACAGTATATATTGTTTTGCATCTACATTCTTTCACTAAAAATTGTATTTGTGAATTCATCCATGCTGTTGCATGTAGCTGTAGTCATTAATTTTTAATGCTATATAGTATTTTCCTATATAGAAATTCCACAGTCATTGGTATATTTATCTATCCTACTGTTGATGTACATTTGGATTATTTGTAGTCTGGAGGTATTATGAATAATGTTGCTGTGAATACCTTTGTACATGAATTATGGTGCATATATGCACACATTTCTGTTGAGTAGCTGGATCATATGGCATAGCATATACTCAATTTTAATAGATAATGTTAAACCATTTTCCGAAGTGCTTGTACCAATTTATGCTCACACCAGCAATGTGAGAGTTACCATCGCTTCACATCTTACCAACACTTGGTATTGTTAGTCTTTTTGATCTTAGTAAGTCAGGAGTATGTGAAGGGGTATCTCATAGAGGCTTTAAGTGATGTTCCTTTATTACCCATGAGGTTGAATATTCACATATCCTGTTTTGTGAAATATCTGTATAAGTCTCTTGCTTATTTTTCTAATGAGGTTGTACATATTTTTCTTATTGATTAGGAGTTCATTATGTATTCTGAACACAAAATGTTCTAACCAATTACCCTTTTAATTAGAACTTCTGCATAAAATTCAAGAAAAATTTTCTATATTAAATTCATGAAGATATCTTAACTATATGTTATCTCAAATTTTTGTTGTTTAGCTTTTACTTTTAGATATAAGATTCACCTGTATTTGATTTTATTTTTTGGTAGAGTGTGAGGTAGGTATCAATTCTCTCTAAATTAATTTGAGTTTAATGAGTCCTAGTTGAAAAAAACAAATCAACAGGTCTTTTTGAAACTATACAAGCTAATTCTAAAATCTTATTTAAAAAAATGAACAAGTGATAATGGCCAGGAAGTTCAAAAAAAGTTGAATAAATTGAAGAGGATTGGCCCATTAGTTGTGCAGGCTGAGCACTGAACAATTTGGGAGGCAGGGGAGAGGGGGGTATCATTAATACTATAGTTAATACAAAAGTGGTCCTAAAAATGAACTATGTACAACTTACATGATTGTACAGAATAACTCTTATCCTACCGTAAATCTATTACAAAGCTATATTGATTAAAATTGTGTTATTGGTTCATCAGTAGGTAGAATGACATATGGAAAGAGTGAAAGACACCAAAGTAAACAAAAATTCATATAAAAATTAAATATGTGTAAAGGGGCATTTCAAATCAGTGGTGAAAAATCAATTATTATTAAATGATGTTGGGGAAATTAAACAGAATCTCTACCTTATGACCTACAACAAAACAAACTTTGATGGAACAGAATGTGACTTAAAAATAATCAGAGTGTGGAACTTCAGTCTATGTATGAGAAAACCTAGAAAGGAAGAAAAGAGTGCTGAATTCAACTATAAAAATAAAATCTCTGTAAGGAGAAAACAAAAAATGGCAAAAGATAAGCTAAAAAATTATAATCAATATCACAAGTAAAAGGCTATTTACTTAAGTAAAGAGCTCCTTGGAAAACACAGTCAATAACCCAACAGAAAAAAAGGCAAAGGACAGAAAGAGAAAACTAAACAGACACCTTATGTAAAAAGAAAAACTAATGATCTTTAAACATATGAAAAGAGTCACACAACCTTACTCGTAATGGTAGAAATGCACCGTGTATTATCTTCTTAGATTGGCAAAGATGCAAAAAATATTGGATTATTTGGTGCAGGGAAACATACACAAAAGGTGGGGTTGTACATTGGTGACAACTTTTTAAGGATGAATCTAATGCCCATACCGTTTGACCCTGCAATTCTATGACTCTTTGCCAGGATATTGATTAAAGTATTGTTCCCAATAGCAAACTATTGGAATCATTCCTGAATGTTCAGTGGTAGGAGACTAGTCAATCAAGTTATGGTACAATGGAATATTATGTACATGAATAAAAAGAAGAGGAGAAGGAGGAAAAGAAAAATAAGAGTTTTATTTGAATTTATATGCAGTGATCTGTGAGAAAAATTAAGTAAAAAAAATTCAGGAGCATATTTTATGATTCCACCGTGGGAGAAATAAAAGAAGAAATATGCATATCTTCTAGAAAGATATCCAAGAATTTTATAATAAGATCTGCATCTTTGAAGTGGAACCAGGTAGCTGGGATACAGAAGAGGAAAGAAAACTTATTTTTTACTGACTCTATTATAACTTTTGACTTTTTACCGTAAGCAGATATTACTTATTCAAAAAAAGGATGAAATAACTTAATAAAAATTAAAAATACCAGGAGGGATTACAGTGAAACCCAATATTGATCATTTACTGCTTCTATTTATTGAACATGGATTATGTTTCAAATTCTTCATATGCATCATTGTTTATAGTCTTCTCCAAAACTATAGCATAGTTTTTACCATTCCCATTTTATAGTTGAAGAGATGAGGACTCCAACAGATAAAATGACTTTTCTGTGGTCATTTATTAGTTAATAACAGAGCTATAATCCTTACTTCGGTGTGTCTGTCTCAAACCATGTGCACTTTGCACTGTGCTTACACTTGCTATGACATGTTTAACTGAAATCCTCTTTAAAGCCAACTTGATGATGCCACATCCCAGTGGCCAACTTCTAATCCATTTGTCATTTCACTTGCACCTCTGCTTTCCCTCTCCATCCCCTTGTACTCACACAAACTCACGTACATACAGAAATGGCTGTTGGAAAGCAACCACCTACAGTGAAGTGACCCAGAACTTTGCACTGCTCCATGGATAATTGTAGGAAACCAACAAATAGTTTTCATGTTCAAGACATATGTGAGTAATTGGTCAAAGTTAAGTGGCATCCATCCTACTCTGCATAGCTGGATTGTTCTTGCAGCCCTCAATACTTTCATTCTTCTGCAGAGTGTTTTGTTTATACAGGCAAAATTCTAAACACATGGATATATCTTAGATTGTCTTCATAATCAGATTCCAAATATTCAAAAGACAAGGAGCAGACACAGTTGAAACCGAAAAATGGAATTGCTGCTTAATCAATGGAAAAATAAAACACCATCCCTTGTCATCAGGATGGAAGAGCGATTGAGTGCGCAGCCTCTGGAGTCAGAGACACCTGGGTGGGTTCCCGTGTGTTTATTAACCCGCTGTGCAATCTCGGATTCATTTTCTAGCCTCTTTAGCTTTGGTTTCCCAGATGATAAAATAGGGATAATAATACTATCTCATAGGCAGAATTGTTGTGAGGATTGAAAGAAAGAAAAACATTATCCTCAGTGCTGGACTCAGGGTGAGGATACAATAAATGATAACTATTATTTTAGGCAATACTTGAATACACCACAGGCCAAACCATTGATCAGTCCTGTTGTCTCTCCCTCCAAAACATACCCCAAATGAGACGCTTCTTGGCTATTCTACAGCTGTTCCCTGGGTATGTGGTCTGCCTGATTCCAGTCTTTCACCACTTACATCAGACGTCTGAGGATCTTTACACACTGTTCCCTCTACCCACTGCACTCTTGACCCAGATCATTCATGAAGGACTCATTTCCAACATTCAGCTCTCTACATGAATGTCACCAGCTCAGAGAGGCCTGTCCCAACCAAAATGACGTCTTTGCTTCTTATATTCCCAGAGCCTAGAACAGTGCTAAATATTTTCCCTTCAAAATGTTATTGTGCTACATTGCACAATATCATGTAACTTTAAAATATAACTCACCAAAAAGTTTTGTTGTTTGTTGAATAATTGACATCTTCATATATTTTTCTCTCATAATCACAGAGCCAGTTGTTTTCTACCGTTTTCTTGATAAGGACATTAAGGGTCAAAGAGTTTGCTAATTTTTTCCAGTGTATTTTAAGGAATGGCAATACATTTGAAGTACAATGAAAAACCTGTTGTCATTTTAATTATTATTAAACTTTTCGTCACACTTTTGTGTGTGGCTGGCCAGTTCAGGGATCTGAACCCTTGACCCCGCTATTACAACACTGTGCTCTAACCAACTGAGCTAACCAGCCAGCCCTTAAATTTTTCATCACACTCAAGAAGAAAGTCTCAAATTAGAACTAATATTTCCTTAACATCTCTCTAACACTTTCTAATATTCCCCTTTTTTCAGTAAAGAGCAGGTAGACCAAAAGCCTACAGTCTTAGGCTGGCACCAGCTGGCTTCCTGCTAACCTTGAAAACTTTGCTTCTTTGGGGGATCTCTTATTTTTGTTAACCTGATTTAGAAATGTTTCTGCCTGTAAGAGATAATTGGAAGAAGCCTGCAGGGAAGTAATGAAGAGAAAGTATTGAAAGTCAGTTTTGCCTTCTGAGACTTCAAATTGGACCAGAGATTTTGCACAATGCTTTTGACCACTACTTTTTTGGTTATATCGTTAACGCTTAATATCGTTCAGTTAGTTAAAGGAGCCCCATTTCTGATGAGCAGTTAAAAATCCCAAACTGAACTGGAATAAGTATGAGTTGACCTGTGGACAATGGATACAGTACGCTACCTTCATAATGCGGACAATATGTTTGTTGCCTTAAAGACATGTTTTCTTTTAGTTGGTTACACATAAAAACAAGTTCAAATAGGGTGCAGAGCCTGTGTCATGGTCAATTTGGGCACATTTAGAGGAAATCTCACCCTTGAACTTGTTATAGAAGCCTTTGACCTGAGCTCCCTTGTTGGATACCAGGATTTTGCCGCATTCTGCTCATACCCTGCTCCTCACCGTAGTGGCTCAGAAGGCAGAAACTTGAGTTTGGACTCTAAGTCACTTGTGTTGTCTTGGAACTTGGACAAAACCATCGTCCCTCTTTCTAGATCTGTCACCAGCACAGTGAAAAGGTTGGGCTCTTCCAGTCCTCAGAGTTGATGATCAGGAGGTATCTATGTCCCTCTCTCAGGCAGACTTTTCTTTTGTTCTCTTTTCACCATTTACCTAATTTGAAATAAACTTTTTGTTTATTTTTATAATAGTATTTTTCTTATTTAAAAGGTAACACATTTATTTTTAGATAACAAAAGTAGATAAGCAGCAAGAATAAAGCAAACAAAATTCACTCATAATCCCACCAACCAGTAAAATGTTACAGTGTACAGCTTTCAGGTATTTCTCACCCAATTCTTCAGTTAGTAATATGTGAGATTATCTGTCCATGTACTTTAACATGGTCATGCAGACACAGCCTAGTTTACTTCACTGAGTCTCTTTTGTTAACTTCTTTATTGATGGTAATTTTTGATTATTATCAATTATTTCAATGAACTTCCATATATGTGAATCTTGTTGTATAATGCTAACTAGTTTCTTAGCATGAATTACTAACCTGACCATCCTTATCATAAAAAGAAATATGTCTTCTGGTCAAGATGGCAGAATAGACAGTACCCAGTGTCACTCTCTCCCACAAATCAACCAATTTACAACTATGAAGAAACAATGACAGCCAAGCTGGGGCTGCTAGAGCTTAGGGGAAGAGGAGGAGAGACCTTGTTGTGCATGAAGGAGGAGAAGCCACGATGAGAGAAACAAAGGACTGCTCTGACCATTTCGAATCCCAGACACTTCCAGGCTGGTGGAGCTGGTGAGCGCACAGAGAAGGAGCTGGCAAAAGCCACAGCTGTGCCCTTCGGATAAAACTGCTTGGAGGTGGCAGGGGAGATGAAGGCCTTGATGGCCACCAGGCCAGCAAGACCACTAATAGGGTTCCTGTGGATCCACATAGAGGTAGGAGCCACAACAACTGAGAATAGGAGCCACTCAGAGGCCAGTGAGTCACCACAGAGCATGGCCCATCCCATGGGAAGTGTTTGGAGGGAGTCTAGGCACTGGGGGCAACAGGCCCACTGTGGGAACACTGGGGCACAGCAAGGACAGCTCATCTGCCCCCTAATCAGCACAGGCCCACTCAGAGGAGACTGGTCAGGAATATAGAATTGCAGGGGGTGCAGTTTGCTGAAAAGAGTCAGGCCTAGAACAGTGTTTCTACGCAACCCAGGTGTGCCAGATTTCACTAGAACCGGAAGTACCTATAAAGTCAACCATTAAAACCTGAGCTGCACTAAAAGCCTTTCCCAGGGAATCAGCAGCAAAGCAGCAATTTAGCTCAGACACAGAGCTCAAGTACTGGTTCCCACAGGAAGTTCCCCCATTTTAGAAGTAAGCAAAGGACAACAAATTAGTTCTAGTGCAGAGTTTAAGTCGTGGGAACAGCAAATAATCCAACACAGAACTGAAAGAAAAAAAACAAAGTACCACAACCAAAGACAAAATTTGATATTAACTAATAAAGGTCTCATTTCACCAAAGAACGCCTGTAACACCCAGAAGGGTCAGAAGTCTCCTGGGCTACCAAACCAGAAAGGGGGAAGGGCCAGAAGCCTCAGCCATGCCCCCCCAACATGTGCAACCAGCCCAGCAATGACCGCTGAGCCACAGGAAGAAAGGCCCTGGGTTCCCAAGCTGGGGTGGTGAGGGGCAAGGACTTTTGCCACATACCCCTGACATCTGCACCCAGCCCAGCAATGAACAAGCCACTGCTGGAAGCCCCCCAGTCTCCCCTGTGGGAATGAGGGGGGTGCCACCAGCCTCAATCCTGCCCCTCCTCCTTCCTCCTTCCTACATCCCATTTCCTTCCCCTTTCCCCTCTCCCTCTCCTTCCCAACTGCTCCACAACATCATAGAATGTAAAAAAAATAATATTAATAAAAAAGAACTACATTTTCCAAATAAATAAATAAATACATTAGAAATATGTGTATTTTTTTAAAGATAGTAGTAATTCATTTTTGTTGAAAACATTAAAATAATAAAAAATGTATAATATAAAAATTTACCCCCTCCATTCCATAGAGGTAACCATGGATAATTATTTGCTGTACATCCTTCCAGGGAATTTATTTGTTTATTCATTAATTTAATAAAATTTGTAGAAGCCACAATGTGCTATATTCTGTACTAATCACTGGGGATACAGCACTGATCAAAGTAGACATAATGCACTCATGGAGCCTAAGTTCCTAAGAATAGAGATCCTAAACAATCCACTAACACATGCACAAGATTACAAATTATAATAGGTGCATTGAATGTGTGGCAAGTGGTTTGATGACAGACTACAAAAGGACTACTTAATTTACTCCAATAGGTGGGGGAGAATGAGAAGATATCAGGGAAAGTTTCTCTGAAAGAATAACAAGTAAGCAAAAATCTCAGGAATAAACCCATTTAGCCAACTAAGAATGTTGGGAATGGTTGGAAGGGGGTGGGGTTCCAGATGGGAGACAAGAGGGAGTGCTCCAAATTCATAGAGTACAGTGTGCAAAGTCCTTGAAAGTGGAACTGCACTTGGTGACTGAAAGTGGTCCAGTACATCTGAGACAGGCCAATATAAAGAGGTAAAAAGGCCATGGGTGCCATGTTGGTATCCATTGGAAGAACAAGGGTCAAGGTCAAGGGGTGCTATGGAGGCCATGTTGACATGTTGGTGTCCATTGGAAGAACAAGGGGAGCTATTGGCGGCTTTCCCTACCAATCTAGTATGCACAGTCTGCCCAGCTTAGGCAGTCCTGTGGCAGGCATGGTCTGTTGGTACCCAGCACCATTTCCCACTGTTCCTCTGTATCACAGAGGCCTGGATGCTCAAAAACCTCGTTCCCCACACTCCCTCTGCTAGCTGGTTTCCAGTGAGGTACAATGGAAGGCATTCATGGGAGTTGAAAAGGCAGGAGGAAGGGCAACTCCATTAGTAGTAGTGACAAGTGACTGAAGGTTATCAGGGGTTCCAGCAACAGCAGAAGGAGCAGCATCCGGGTGGCAGCGCAGCACCACGCTTCAGAAACGCCACGGCGAGTGGGGCCTGTAGCTACTTCCTGGTCTCTGGCGTACATCTTTTTCTTCCTTCTGCTGTTCCAGCACTTCAGTGGGTTTGTATGCAACCTCTGCATTAAATTCCTCTCTGCTTAAGATATGGAGTATTTTTTGATTTCCTTTCTAGACACTGACTTACAGAACACTTTCAATTCAAGCAAATCTTTAGCTTCTTACTAACCATGTTTTTTGTAAGTGCCCCAAAGAAGTTTGAGAGTCATTTTATGAATCCATTTACTTTAATTTTGGTTAACACTGGCTAATTGGCTATAATTTTATTGCCAGTCTTGGTAAAGTTCATCAGTAGGAGTCATAATTGAAGCATTTGAAACAAAACAAAACAAAATAACAATCCCTACTTCAAGAATTCTCTCAAACAATTATTCCTGTGTCATAATTGAAGCATTTGAAACAAAACAAAACAAAATAACAATCCCTACTTCAAGAATTCTCTAAATTATTCCTGTGCGGATTGTAGGTCTTATGCATTCTGGAACAGTTTTAATTTTGTATGTATATCATGTTATCCCTGTACCCGATGTTACCAAAGTCTGTGTCCTGCCTTGAAAATACTGCCCCTTACATACCCATACTGTTGTTGATGTCTATAATTTATTTTCACTTATTTGGAAGGAACTTCTCAATTTTACTCTGTGAAAACTGGCCTTTCCTGCCCCACACCTTCGGATGAGTTTAATAGTGCTCTTGATTGAACAGCATCTCGAGTAGGGCCAATTTTATGCTCTATGCCTAGAATTTTAACCTAGGCTCAGGGTGACAAAAAAGACTGAAAATTATGGGAGTTGATTCAGCTTGATGATAACAGCCTAAGAGGGTGCCCATTTGTTCTTGCTATTGCCTACCTACTAGTTCCAGATTTTGTCCTAGGCCTGAATCCCCAGCTTTCCTTTTATACTATTAATAAGCTCCCCATATCTACCCATTAGCTTGCTTTTCTGCTTGAGTTAAATAGAATTAAATTCTTTCAGCCTAAAGAACCATATAAATAGAGAGGGAATGTATTTTTTTCTTTTCTTTTTAGTTTTCTTTTTTTTCTTTTTAAAATATGCATAAAATTTATCATCTTAACCACGTTAAGTGTACAGTTCAGTAGTGGTAAGTACATTCACATTGTTGTGCAGCCAATCTCCAGAATTCTTTCCATTTTGCAGAACTGAAATTCTATACCTATGAAACAACTCCCAATTCCCAGCCTCCCCCGTCTCTTGCAACCACCGTTCTACTTCCTGTCTCTATGAATTGACTACTTTAGGTGCCTCATATGAGTGTAATCACAGCATTTTTCTTCTTGTGACTAGCTTATTTTACTTTTAGCATAATGTCCTCAAGATTCATCTATGTTGTACACATGTAAGAAGTTCCTTCCTTTTTAAGGGTGACTAATATTTCATTGTAGATAGATAGATCACATTTTTTTTTTAAATCCATTCATCCATTGATGGACACTTGGGTTCCTTCTACGTTTTGGCTGCAATGAATAATGCTGCTATGAATGTGGGTGTACAAATATCTCTTAGAAACCCTGCTTTTAATTCTTCTAGGTATATTACATACCCAGAAGTGGAATCATAATTTTTCAAGGAACCACCATACTGTTTTCAACAGTGGCTCCACTGTTTCTCATTCCCACCAACAGTACACAGGGTTCCAATTTCTCCATGCTCTTGCAAGCAATTATTTTCTGATAGTAGCCATCCTACATCCCAATGGGTGTAAGGTAGTTCTTTTCTTTTTTAAAATGTATGTTACACCAAGGGTAGTCGCTTGCATCCACAAATGGTTTTACAGAATATCATGAATAATTAAATGCTACCCAAGTCTCTCCGGGAAGAGCTAGCTAGCCCTCTAAACTCTCTTTGGGGCTCCTGGACCCAATCTGTCTGGTAAGTTTCTTCTTTCACTGTCCCCAGTTCTCCCTACATTCCTTCTATTAAACATGGAGAGAATGAATGCTGCGCTCACTTTCCCATTTGCTTTCTCTCATGAAGAATCTGTGATTCATTTTAGACAGGATTTAAATCATGCCATGTTAGTAAATTCAAAATGTAAGTTTGGAGTCAATCACTTTTTTACAAAATGGGCGAGGAGAAAACTCAAGCCACCTGCTAGGAATTTGCCAACAAGATGATGAAGGCCCTTATTAAGAAAGCATTTAGGATCTTTCAAAAGTGCTGGTATTGTTTGTTCTGACTTGAGATAACCTAAACAAAAAAAAAAGCCTGGGAACCGGTCTTTGGCGCTCACCTTTCAAACTCTTCACAGCCAAGACTCAGACGCCTGAATGTCTCCCGGGCACATTTGCGTCTCCGGCAGCCTCCCTCTGTGCGGCACGTTTCCTCTGTTTTGGAACATTGTTTTTTGGCTTCTCTTCAACTGTGCCTGAACCAGGAGGGCTGAGACTGTTGGCGAAGTGTGGGCTAAGGACTAGGCCCCTGGATTCTCAGTCAGCCAGTTCCCAGCTGGGGTCCTTTGAGCAAGGTTCTTAAACTCTCTGAGCTCCAGTTTCCTCATCTGTGAAACAGGATATAACACTGCCTGCTTGTAGGCCTATTGTGAAGATTAATTGAGGTAATGGATGTACACATTTTCGGCATGATATTGGTGTAATAGACAGTGTAAAAATGAGTGCCATTTATTCTGTACAGAAATAAGATTGGAAGATAGTCATATCTGAAAATAAAATTATGAATGCACCTATTCTTTGAATATGTTTTCTCAACTGTTCTTGAGATTTTTGGAAAATGTCAAAAATTATACTCTAAAAAAGTTCAAGAGATATATTATGCATCAGGGTTACTATAGTTAATAACAATATACTGTATATTTAAACATTTCTGAGTAGATTTTAAGTGTTCTTGCCACACACAAAAAAAAGTATGTGAGGTAATGCATATGTTAATTAGCTTGATTTAGGCAGTCCACAATGTGCATGTATATATATATGTATCAAAATAGCATGTTGAAGACCATAAATATATAAAATTTTTGTCAATTAAAAAACCAATTATACCAATATCTCATGTTCAAAGGGCTGAGCTTTATTTCTCAGACCTACATATTTTTTTCAAGAAACATCTCCAGCATTTCTTTTTAGAAAACTTCCAAATCCACTTTTGTGTAGTCTAGAATAGATTTCTGTTATATTTTAAAAGTTTCCTCTTAGCATAGTGCTTGTATATGTGTGTATATACACATACATTAGGTGTAAGGGAAGGGACACACACATATCTTCCATTTCTTTAACTCTTACCATGAAAATTATGAAATGCCTTGCATTTTTAGAACTCTTACCTAATATTTTCAAAAAATTATTTTGATTTTTGATATTCACAGAAACCCAATGCAGTAGCAGGAGAAGCAGTTAATATCACCCTGGTTTCACAGATGAGATTTGGGGAGGTGTGTGACTTTCCTGAGACCCTGAAGCCAATAACGCAGTGGAGCCAGAACTCAAACCCAGGCCCTGTTTTCCAAATCCAATATTGCCTTCACCATATCTCACTGCCTGCCCCCGTGTGGTGGAGGACTGCTGGCAAAAAGAATGGAAACAAAAAGCAGAAATGTAAGGCTTGAAAGCCTTTTTAGAATTTGGAGAGACTGAGTATTATTAGCAAACAACTGAAATGTCATGCTAGGAGTTCAACAAGAAATCAGTAGCATTGGGGGTATTTTAATGGCTTCAGAATTTGTAGGTATATTCTTTAAAACAAAGGAAAATGAACAGCACATTCCAGATCTCCACTTTCCCATATAGGTTATTTTTATGTCCTGAATACTACATTCTTATTCTCCTTAGTAATGGATTTATAGCTTAAGTATATTTCCTGAATACTTCTTCCTGTGCACACTTTGTTAAAAGGATCAATATATATACCCCATATTTTTAATTCCTATACTACCCACACTTAGAAATGATATGAGGAGATTCTTTTTATATCTGACATTGTAGCTAAGAATGAATAAATAAATGAATGAAGGAATTAGCCTGGATCTATTTCCACATGTTATACTTATTTATCCTTCAGCCCTTGTTAAAACCTCTATAGTTAGCCATAATTGGAATAACCCTATTTTAAGACAATTTCGCATTACATTTAAGGAGCAAAAAATGTATATATTCTTAATGGCACCCCCACAAGAGAATTTATCATGTGGAAGTACCACTCCTCACATTCCAACTCTGCATATACATATATGAACACACAGAGATAATTATATGCATGAAAATTAAAATACCATTGCTTACTCTAGTGAAAAGCAGAAAACAACTTAAAATTTTCAATAAAATTGAAACGGTAGATGAAATTATAGTCGATCAAAATTGATGGAATATTGGGCAATTACTGAATGATTATTTTGAAGAATTTGTAGCACTTTACAAGGATATTTTTTGCCACAAGCAAAGAAAGAGAACACAAAATCATGTTTACAGTCTGATTATAGCTATGAAAGAAGAATCTTTTGCATGTGGTCAAAAACTTAAAAGGAACATAGAAAAGTTAAAGATTTTCCCCCTCTTGTGAATCAGTTAAGAGTCCTTGTGTCATTAAAAACAAAAATAAGAATCTGAGCTCCTTTTGGCATGTACTATGTAAAATCCAGTGGAAAAACTGTAGGTTGCTCTCCGTCCAAATTTTAGAATGGGTGTTGTGAACATGGAGTGATACCAGGACTGGGTCTGGTGCTCATGAGCCCTGACTTTGCACAGCATGGAGAAAGTTCAGAACGATCAGCAGGACTCATTGCTAGCCACGGACTATCACTTGTATCATCTCAAAACCATACAAACATGCTCTAGGTTCCACGTATCTGTTAGGGCATCAAGGTCCCAGACATCATATCTTTAAATCACTGGATCCCAAAGGGATACTAAAATTGTGGAACAAGGAAAAGTACCATGGGGAAAATTATCATTTTTTAAGTCTTTATTTTTTAGTTGCTCCTCCCATAGTAATGCACTGAAAGGCATAACAGTTTATATTGTACAAAGCATTTGAAGAAAGTACCTCAACTTGCCGATTATTTCAAAATGAGATTACAAACAAAAAGAAAACAAATCTGGTTTCTCAATAAAGGGCAAAATAACTGAATACAGTCTGTTATTTACTTCTCTCTTTTAACATCGATTATTTCAAAATGAGATTACAAACAAAAAGAAAACAAATCTGTTTCTCAATAAAGGGCAAAATAACTGAATACAGTCTGTTATTTACTTCTCTCTTTTAACATAAGGTCGGGAACACTTCATTTTACAAATAGGATTAACATGAACATAACATCGCACAAGCTTGCAAACAACCAGCATAAAATATGGGGTACAGTCTTTAATCAGAAGAATCATGCTTTCATGAAAGAAATTATAATTGTTTATACAATCGAATTGATTTCAGTATTACAAAAACTAAGTTGCATCTATTCATATTTAGTTCATTAAGAAGGAAAACAAAACAACAAAAAAAGGAATGTTAAGAAAAGCCAAACACCATTTGGCACTCCCATACACAGGTCGAGTCACCTTGGTCCTTAAATTTCAGAAAGGGGTGTGCCTCGGACGTCATAAAGTAGTGGCTGACCGGAACAGTGCTATTTTAATCAACAAACAAGAGTTTGCCAACAAATAAATACAGGATACACGCAACACACAAAAAATTAAACATTAAAAAACAGCGACATGATTGTCTAAAATTAAGATGTTATTACAAGGATTTGGCAAACATTTTATTAGTGGTACAGCGGTACTGGTGATGAACAGGTTACTTCACTGACTTAACCTCTTTGAGCAATGAACATCCATAGTTTACAATATACACATACCCTTATTCCCTAATTTTAAACAATGTACTTAAGAAGGCAAAAGTTAGGGGGGACAAGTACTCCCTGTTATCAGTTTCTATAATAATCGACTGTGCGTTTCATCCAACTACTTCCATCTTCAAAGGGTTAAATTACATAAAACTTTAACAAAGAAAAAAATTAAATCTGTAATTAAAAGCAACTGTTCCCAATCATGTCAGGTGATCTTGTACAAAAAAGAATGCAGTTTCTATGGAGTGTTCATTTGTATTAACGCTGTCATCTTCACTGCCCTCTCACCCACCCTCAGCCTAGGGCAGGTGAACTTTGCCCAGCAAGTTTTTCATTTTCATTGAATCACTTTAAGTCGCATTGATCCTCCAGAAGTCAGCAGCTGCCTTTGCTGTGCAAAACAAAATATCGAGAATAAATAGTTTCTTTTTTTCTTTTTCTTTCTTTCTTTTTTTTTAAATCATTCAGTTTAAGGTCACCGGACTTTAAATGAGTGACCCTTCAGGTTTATAAGGCATTCTGCTCAGCAGTCTTGTAAATAGTCCTATATGAAAGAGCCATGCTACTGTTGGACTTGGTCCCACTCTGGTCAACCAGGGCAATGTCATACGTGGCTTATAGATTGGATGGCACCGGATTCCGCTGCAGCCCTTGCCATACTGTGCCACACGTTGGAAGAACTGTGGGATGTTGAATGGAGGGACTCCTTGTCGGACAGTGACAACATCATAGCATATGCCTGGGGTGAAAAGGAGAGACTCAGTAAATGGAACTTGAAAACCATCATTTTCATTTGAAGAATATTGTTAGTAACTGTGGGGAAGGGATGGGACCCAGAGTAGGAGCACCCTTCATGGGTATATTAGGTAAAGGGGACATATTTTTTTGTTAAAATGACATGGGATTATTGCTGGCCTTCACTGCCTTGGGGCCACAAAAGTGGCACATCCCACAGAACAAAAAATGAATTATTCTACCTAAAATGTCAGTCGTGCTTCCGTTGAGAAACATGAGTCATCCCTCTGCCCAACCATAAATACAGTCATCTGTCCACTATACATGTTCAATTCAAAAACTATTATATGGTGCTGGCGGCCCAAACTGCAAATATTAATAAGATATAGACCTGACTTAAAAGATCTGTCATCTAGTAGAGGAAACAGTCTGATTCCTGCGCTTTATAGAGCACTGAAGGTGAAATGACTTGCCCAATGTCACTCAACTAGATAGTGGGGAAGGAAGAACTAAAACTTATTTCTGCCAACTTT
This sequence comes from Galeopterus variegatus, assembly GCF_000696425.1. Taxonomy (NCBI): domain Eukaryota; kingdom Metazoa; phylum Chordata; class Mammalia; order Dermoptera; family Cynocephalidae; genus Galeopterus; species Galeopterus variegatus. The sequence goes on along the minus strand of NW_007726567.1, from coordinate 444,703 downwards.
TCTCCAATTCCCCACTACGCTTGAAATATTCAATGCTGACACCCAAAAACCTTGAAAGTTCAGATGGATCAAATCAGCTCTACCAGAAAATGAAACCAAACACAAGACCCAACAACGTTCTAACCAACGTGGGAGCGTGTCTGCTGAGCAGAAGGTGCACAGAGGTGCTCTGTAAGGAAATGCTTTTTCTTCCCTGTTATCATGTCAAGTTCTAAATAACTGTTCAGAGAATCCCTCATTTACTGCCAAGTAAAATATTCAAATTAAATGTTTGGTCTTGACTTGTGAGTGAACTTTTCACTGTGGATTTGCTATTGTTGGTCTCATCCATCGCTAAACTTGCTTGTCAAAATGCTGCTGAAGTGGAATCATTAAAGTCCTGCCAAAGACATTCCACTGTCTGTAAACAAAGACAAAATGCCTTGTTGTTAGGCAGAGTTTCATCTTTGGGAGTCATGCTGAGACATGTGGCCAGTCTGTGGTTTCTTCCGTAATCATGGCATTCAGTTAGAAAATCTGCCCTTGCAGGCTGATTTTGATTTGCTGGGTCATTGCGCTCAATGTACACTTTGACTTTTATGTATGTTATTTGCCTTCTGGACCTCTACAAAATCTTAGGATCCATTTAACAAGTATTTTTTAAGCATCTACTCTATGCCAGCCACTGTGCTAGGTCCTAGAGAATAAGTAATATAAAGAATTTTGTAGATTAAAGTATGGGTTAAGTGAGCATTGAACTTAAACGATCTATTTTGATTGCGTATCTACTTTTAGAGATCAAGATAAAGAATATTCTGGAGGATAAAGAAAATTTTGGAATCCTAAAATTTTAATCCTGTCTCTGCTCACCTAGCTGTGTGACTTTGGGCAAGTTGCTTAAACTTTAAAGATTCACTTTCCTCATATAAAATGGGGATAGTAATAACAGTATTTCCTACAAGGGTTGTGGAGGAATCACAGGCGATAACTTACATAAGTGCTTAGCTCAGTGTGCCTGACATAAATGGTACCTATTATCATGAAATTAATTTTTGTAGAATAGGGTTTTTCAGAGAAGATTCCATGTAGAATGAAGCCACCGTTGTAGTGGTCTACTATTTTGGATTCAATCACTATAAAAATTGCAGACAGAATAAATATATGAATGTTTTGAGTAAAGCATCTGAACCTTTAGATTCTAGAAAATGGTAAATATAGAATATCTGCCTTTTGGTAATCAAAAGAAATAAACATTTTAAATACTAGTAGCAATGTACAGGATATAACTGACAGTTATCAAACCATTGATTGAATTAATGAACGAAGAATGAATGGAAGAAGAGTATCATGAAATAAAGTCAATTTGCAAAAAGGCCTGACCATTTTCAAACTGATATGACATGATCAAGGAACAAGAAAAATATGAGCTAGGATTGCAAAATGCTAGTATTTCTTGTAATGAATGGTAATTGTTAGCCTAGCTGGGCAGACATCACGTCAAAATGGTGATACTGAAATATATAATATCCATGCTGATGTTCTCAAGTTCATGGAGTTAGGCTCCAAGAGCCTGTAGTGTAGAGGCTGGCTGCTTTTACTTCAATTCAGAAAGAACTTTTATTTTGCATATTACTGTATATAATATCTTAGACTTCTTACTGAATTGAATATTTAATTTAAAGAACTGTATTATTCCATTGACATAAGTTTTCCCCATCTTCGCTGAGATGTTACTACGTTTGCTATTTAAGTCCAGCCCCAACCATCTCAGCAAAATAGGAAATCACCTCCAAAGGTACAAGCCAATATGGTCACATTGTTCTACATGTCAGGCCATCTCCAAAATGACCAATAAATATGGTAATAGAAAGTTTCTTTTTTAAAAAATTGACTTAAGTGAACAATCTGGTTGAGTGTGGATGTCAAATAAAATGTACTGACTTCCTTTATTTTGTAATAAAAGAACCGAGGCTCTTTTAATTGGTATTTACAGATCCTTAGGTGAATTTAGTTTTAGTTACCATAGTTCTGATAGAATGCTGAAGAGCACAGTGAATTTGGGTATCATTTATTTGCTCATTCATTCATTTCAATAAAAATTGATGTTGTATTTCCAGATCTACCACTAACTTAGTGCAGACCTTTGGCAACTCATCTCATTTCTATTATTCAGTTTACTCCTAAATTCTGTAATTAGATGACTTATAAATTAACCGTACATAACAATTTACTAGACATAGTAAGAGACAAAAAGAATTAAATTCACTTTCCAAAAATCTTAAAATATAATTATGTTGACAAAAGTGACAGACACAAAGCAATTAGAAAATAATTCTGAGGTAATACATAAATATTTGCAAACAAACGTTATGGACTATCTATTCAGAAGTAATTGCAAGTAAAGGAGATATTATTGTAGAACAGGATTTGTCACAGAAGTTTCTATGCAGAATGCAACCACATCAATTGCTCTATTGGTTAACTCTTTTGGATTCAGTCATAGAGGAAAGATATGAACATTTTGAGTAAAGCATCTGAAATGGTTTAGATTTTAGAATATTTCAGAGATAGAATATTTGCTTTTTGGTAATCAAAGGAAATGTACATTTTTATGCACAATGTCACCATGATGCTATACTGCAGGAAATATGTACCTGTGACTTGGACTTTCTGTGTAACGGCTGCTTAAGTTCCTCTGGCACATGGGAAGTACTAAATGAAGACAGCTCGGCTTCAGTATATTGATTATCTTCCATTTTCCTCATTTTGAGGCTATCTGTGAAGTGCCTTATATGATCTAGAGCAGAAAGTCCAGTTTTATATTCTTCCTCTTTATACCTAAAATGAATCAATGGGAAAGCACAGAAGTTTTTTTTGTTTGTTTTTTTGTTTTTTTCAGTTTGTCATCTAACAAATCACTTTCATTTGAATCTATCTGTACAGCTAACAAGCTTTAGATTGTTTTTGCAGTGTAAAGTAGCATGCATCAATTATTGGGTTCTTTTAAATATTTTCAAATATATCTTAAAAATATATTTCCCTTAAGATTCTTAGTAACTGAAGTTAAGCATATATTTGAGATAAAAAGTTAAACTCAATGGCATGTTAGTCAGCAATGTGTGGAGACAAAATTTATGCATTTATAACTTCCATTTAAAGCAAAGCTAGTTATGATAATATTCAGTTAGCACCCACTAACTTTGTTAAAATATAATATACTCATCACTTCAAATATTTGGGGTTTTTTTTCATTTAAAAATCTATTATCTATAGAGATAACACATATATAGTGAAGTGAAATTAATCTCAATAACATTTAACTGATAATCACAACATATGGTTGGATAAATCATATGAAATCTTTATTTTTCTCTGAGTTTTATAGGTAAAGAGTAAAAATAAATGATTGTGTACTTGTGTAATCTCCATTTATCTTTCCTACCTCAGGTTAATCAGAGTTACATAAATACTGATGTATTTATATTCTTGAGGATTGTGTTTGATGGCCACCTTATTTTCACCTATTTAGAACTGATCCTCTGAGTATGCCTTGCTAATTCAAATTTAATTTTTATGATTTATTACTCACAAATTGCTTATCACCTGAAGTATTGCTCTAAAGGCAAAACAGAATGGGAGGAATTGCAATTGTATGTGGGTCTACTCTCGCCTGGTTTCTAAACTCACCCCAGGTACTCACCTTACTGGGGACGTCTTGCAACTCATCTCCAGGGCACTGGTTTCTTCATACTCATCTTCAGGATTTCCTTCATGTAAACTACTTGTCACTGGTTCCTTTCCTATTTTTCCAGTAATATCATTGTCTTCATCCTCCTCATCTAGCAATACCTCATCTTCTACTTCTTCATCATCCAGTAGATCTGAATTTTGACTGGTCACCAAAGTCTTTTCATCCTTAAAGTGACTGCCATTCATTCTTTCAAATCATAAAAAGAAAAAGGTCCAATTATCGGTTTTATTTTTAAACTTGCAGTTGTTTGTTTTCCTATCATGTCTTCCTAACAACAGTTTAGATTTTCAGCACTTACACAGGAGATTTTGTGGTTTATGCTCTACGGCAACCATGGGAAAATAATGTAATTTCACAAAAGAGAAAATGAAGAAGAAAATAATTGTATGATTATTCAGATTATAAATGGAACCTCTGGCAGAACTGGGAAAACAATCTCAGTTTCTTATTTCTTATCAGGACTTTGCCTGATAAATGATATTGTTATATATAACGCAAAAAACACATAAATGTTTTATCTGCAGAGTGTACCTAATTACCATATAAGTACTCACCATTTAAAATAATAGATTTCTGGAAAACTCATATTCTTGAGCAACACTAAAAACAGCTTCAATACACATGCCTAAAGTGAATCAAAGAGTTCAAAAACAGTGTCAAAGTAGCTGCCAAGTACCAACTGGTATTTACTGCTTTTAGGTGACATTTATCCATTTAGACACTGTACCCAAACTTGGAAGTGACTGAGAGCTCACTTATTTGTACTAGTTTCAAATTATCCTTTTTAGTCTGAACGTCAAAAAAGTTGCCTGTTTTCCAGGAGAACACTGGTATGGAAAATGATATAGAAACATAATTGTACAAATATATTTTTAAGTTTACTTAGCAAGTACGTCTAATATCATGATGCAAAAGAAGAAAATTATATTTTAAAAAGTCATTTGTAATGTATTTGTTTATGGTCGCAACAATTGTAATATGTGATTCCAGAGTTTAATTATAAAAAAAGAGATGGATTACATAGGAATTTAAATTTAAAACATTTGAGGGCATTTATAAAAATAAGATAAGTTCTTCAGGCTTTGAAATGAATATTAAAATATGTATGAATTTAATTTTTGTTCCCTTGTAAGATTTAAAAGTTGAAATTAAGGGGGCCGGCCCGGTGGCGCACTGCTACAGTGCGCCGCTTGGGAGCGCGGCGGCGCTCCCGCCGAGGGTTCGGATCCCACATACAGACCGGTTCCCGCTCACTGGCTGAGTGAGGTGCGGGCACAACACCGAGGGTTGCGATCCCGTTGCCGGTCCCAGTCCAGTACGGGCGCGACACTGAGGGTTGCGATCCGTTGCCGGACATGAAAAAAAAAAAAGAAATTAAGTTAAAAATACTTATACATGTTTTGAACTAGAGAATATCTTCTCCTAACCTCCTCCTTTTAAAGACACACTTTCCAAGTTCAGAAAGATTGTTAGGGATTAAAGCATCATGGCATCCAGGTTTCCTGATTCCCGGGCTATTCATAATCTCTCCATTTTACCTTCCTCCTCTACCTGTTTACAAATTCAGAAAACTTGTAGAGACTGTTAAGACAGTCATGTACGATTTTCACATATAACTGTTTTTGAGATTATGAAAGACTGAGTATCAGTAAAACACTCCCACAACACAAAAATGCACTTTCCCATATAACAAAATGAGTATAATTTAATATTTAGATTTCCCAGGGTAAAAAACTGAAGAAATAAAATAATCTTGGATGTGATAGATGCACATAGTAAACATCCATTTGACCAGAAAAAGTCATACCATTATATTATAAAGCTTTTTATATAACCAATCTCTTAACCTCTTTTATCAAAGAATGATGAAAACATGTTTTTGCACAGACATAAATTATTAGTTTCCAGATACACTGCCAACTTGCTAGCTTGAATGGATTGAAATTGTTATTTAAAAAAAAAGAAAAGAAAAAGAAAAAGAACAAAAGAGTGCATGGATGAAAACCAAAAGTAACAAAAGCCAACATAATTAAGAAAACCTATCTGTTAATTATGTTTTCAAATGTAGCAATTTATAGGGGATAAATTATTCATCAAAAGTAGCCTGATAGGAGTTTTGGGGGAAAAGTTAGATGACTCAACCTTCTTACTTCTGTGCTGTTTAGACATGTTGAAGCCAGATGTTGGAGCTATGAGGGCTCACAAATCTCCAAGTACGGGCTAGAAAATCTGAATAGGTATCTCAGAACCCAAATCATGTTTTTTGTTCAACATTTCTTACTTGCGTCGTGTAAATATCATTATTGAAATGTAAGATTGTGATTGTGTCTTTCATTTGTTTTTACTACTTTGTACATCCCATCATTTTCATTTTTCTTTCTTTTTCTCTCTTTCCCCTTCTCTCTCTCTCCCAGACACACACACACATGCTCACAAATGGGCAAGAAGGAAAGACAGAGCCAACTGCACAATGCTGTAGTCCTTATCAGAATTCTTAGAGGCCAGGAAGGTCTTTCTCTTTTCTTCCCTTAGATACACTTTTGTACAAGTTGAAGAACAGAAGCGGTCACATGTTTTTGGATTATTTTGATAAAAATGTTTATTTGAAGCTCGCCTTAATGGAAAAACTACCTAAAATGATGAACTCTGACTTTTAATTCCATCAAAAAACAGAGGATACAAACCCAATAATACTTATGTGATGAACAGTAATGAAACTTCCATTAACTAATTTCATGTCATAATAAAATTTACAATGCAGCATCCTAATTTAACATATCTCTGGATAGTTATGTACAGGAAAGTCTAGTTCTCTAATTATAACTTACAAATAAGAAAAATTAAATTCAGTAGTTTTGGCAAAATAATGTTTCATTAACTTCACATACAATGTGAAGTACTAGTGAAGTGTTAATTACTATTTTCAACAGCATGAAAAGCTTTTCTTTATGAATTAAGCCATATATGTTTAATGTTAATGATGATAAAGGAGCCAGAGCACCAGGTCACTAGAAACAAGGATGGTCATACCAACTGAGACAAACGTGCCAGAATTAAATGAACCCCTACGTGAGAGGACATAAAGTAGTGATAGAACCTTAATCAAGAAATATCAGTTTCTGTGTAAAAGATATTTGGGTGACACTCAACGGTTGTTTCATATATAAATACAAACAGAAATATAAAGAGAGACAAAGAGTCATGCACCATCTGTAATATATATAATATATAATAATAACCACGACTGACCACTTATTCAATTTAATCCCTGTGGTGGCTTTCCTTTCTACTTGTAAAATTTTTATAAAATATTCTATTTAGCTATCAAGAGAGGCAGAACAGCAAGGGGGTGAAATCATGGGCTCTGCCCCCAGACAGCCCAGGTTGAATCCATTTATTACTTGTGTGACCTCTGGCAAGTTGTTTACCCTTCGGTGTCTCCATTTCTTCACTGATAAAATTACAGTGGCTATCTCATAGGGTTATCACAAGAATTTAATTAATTAATGCATGTAAAGTGCTTGAATGAGCATATGGTATTTAATCTGCACTAAAATGACCAGCCACTGGGGGTAGGAGTAACCGTAGTACCAGGAAGGTGAGCACAGCAAATGCATTTGAAAACATATTCATTCCGGACATCAGAATTTAGAAAGTAAATAGCGGCTTTACCTCTGCTCTGCGTTCCTGGGAGACTGGCTACTGTGGTTGCTATTCCCAATGAAATTCCGAATTTCTGTGAAATACGCATCTTCTTTGTCTTCCAGAGTCGCACCTGTACTTTCCAGCTCAGAATGAGGTGACGACGTTGCTGTACCTGAGTGGAGCAGAAAGCCTTTGGTGACAAAGATTATTATTTATCTGGCAACTTAGTCTGAACCTATTCCTTATCAATTTGATCAGTGTTGTTTCTTAAAACATGCCCTTTTGAATATGAATAATGGTAACTGGCTGTACCTGAGTGGAGCAGAAAGTCTTTGGTGACAAAGATTATTATTTATCTGGCAACTTAGTCTGAACCTATTCTTTATCAATTTGATCAGTGTTGTTTCTTAAAACATGCCCTTTTGAATATGAATAATGGTAACTCTAGGAGGTCAAAGTCTCCCCAATTTTACCATAATACACATGCTTGTGAAAACCCCTGGGGAATATTTTGAATTGAAATCATGAGGAAAAGACTTCCAAGAATGTCGTTTCTCTCACTCTCCTTCCTCTACTCCCACAGTGATGGTGACATGGGAATATAACGCGGAGATAAGGTGAGGCAAATTATAGACAGGTCTTAAATAGATTCTGCCACAAGAAATGCAGCCTCAGTCCTGATTGCATTCGATGTGTATTTATTGCTGCTGTGCTAAAGGATGTTACAAAATAAGGACTGAGACACTCTGAACATACTGCACCCTGATTTGGTAGGCTAAGCCACGAGTAGACTCAGGACACAGCAGCCCAGAGCCTGTGTGGTACAGTAGAAAGAGGATAATATTGAACATGCCGATTATAGAATGATCTTCTGCTTCCTCATAAAATTAGAATAATAATGCCTGTCTCACAGGATTGTTGTAAGGTTTACATAAATTTACACAATTGTAAACACTTTACATGTGGTAGAACTTTTCACCAATATTAGCTTCATGTTTATCTTGTCCACAAAGTACCTACAATTTAACAGTTCATCCCTATAGTCTATATGACAAAAGCAAGAGGATAGACCTTCCCCTCAGCTTAAAGAAACTATAATGTGGGTTAAAAAATAAGTATTCAACTTTGACATGTTACATTTTTAACTTTCTCTTTTTCCTGAAACAACTTTAATAGTCTATATGACAAAAGCAAGAGGTTAGACCTTCCCCTCAGCCTAAAGAAACTATAATGTGGGTTAACAAATAAGTATTCAACTTTGACATGTTACATTTTTAACTTTCTCTTTTTCCTGAAACAACTTTGACTAGAAAATTATAGTAGAATGCTATAAGGATGCACACAGAAAGTGTGGCTGGTTTCATACATTGGATTAGACTTTTGTGCCTAAAATCTATTATTTTAAAACCATAATTCATTAGATTCTTGGCTTTGTGGGAAATAAACAGTATATGGTAAGTCACCATGTAAGATCATAAATGATGTTCTTTTACATTGAAGGAAGGGTTAATAATAAAATAATTTCCTTAAGTAAAGATTACTAGTCTGGATAAATTCAATTTTTTTTCAGTTCTTAAAATTTCTTTTCTTGAACTCCATACTCACCAACCCCCAACTCATTTCCTTAGTTTTCTAGAAACAAATTGTGGCTGCACAGGTTGGCTCCACACATATATGCCAGCTGGCAAATATTCATGAATGGCTTATTACTGATTTTTGGAAGCCAAAGACAAGAAACCTACAATTGTTTCTGCTAAATATGTGCTGGCAAGTCCTAGTTAAGAGAAAGTTAGTTTTTTGCAGTTACTTTTAACTTAATTTTACATCAGAATTTGTCAACAATAAATTGCTGTATAACTACCAGTAGCTAGTAGAGAGGACATTGAATATTTCCAACACAAAGACATGACAAATGTTTGAGGTGATGAAATGCTAATTACTCTGGTCTGATCACTGCACTTTGTATAAGTGTACCCAAACATCACATTGTACTTCATAAATATATGCAATTATCATGGGTCAATTAAGAAAAAGTAAACTTAAAAGAAAAATAAAAGAATACAAATAGTAGAAGAAGAAAAAACAAAAAACACTATCATTTGCTGTGGGTTGCTCTGATCATGTCAACAGCCTTATATCTCTAGTCTTAAAAAACATTACCCTGGAAAGTTCTCTGAACTGCAGGCCTTCTGCAAAAGAAGCCATGGTTTCTAGATTAATATTCAGAGTATGGCATTCTGGGGCTGCCACTCTGGAAATTCTGCCATGCTTAGGAACCACATTCTGTGGCTATAGATGGAAAGATTGTTCCCTGCAATATAGAAAATCTTGCTTCATAAATTTCCTGTGAGTTTGAGTCGTGGTTCTCTTTCCTTGGGATTGCCCATTGAGATTAATTCAGGAAGGTAAAAAAGTAATCCAAATAAGACCACTGAGTGGTGCATGATCTCAAGAAAAACTTGCTGTGAATTTTCACAATTGGATCTGACTTTGCGTTGAAATGTAAAGAAAGAAGAAAGGTCACAATTGTCTTTTAAAGTATGAAAATAAGTCATCTTTTCCTCATAACACAATTGATTACCTACCAGACATGTTCCCATTCTCATGTTTCTTTAGGTGTCTGTCTAAATTGGTTTGTTGACCAAAACACCTATCACATAAGTGACACTTAAATGGCTTCTCCTTATTGTGGATGTTGCGAACATGCCGCTGCAAGTTAGAAGATATGCTAAATGATCTGTCACAGTATTTGCATCTGAAAAAAAACACAGAAAAAATATTTGATAGCAAATCAAAACATACTTCTCAAGACCAGTACACCAGATATCAAAAATCATCACCTATAAAACATTTTAGAGGAAAGGCACAGTGAAAAATATTATTCACCCAGTCAAAATATCAATTTGAATAGTCTTTGATTGCTTTAAAGATTTTCATGACTTTACGAAAAACAATAAAATATTGGTGATCTGATTGCTCCCAAATTTATTATGGTAATCAGTTCCAATATTTTAAATAAGCCTCACAAAACTGAGGACATAAATAGTAGCATTGTTTTATCTTCTGCTTATGACAACAAAATTAAGCCCTTTGTAAGCAAACATGAAACAAACTCATGTGTTTTTCAAAAAAGCAAAAATATCACTTTTTAATTCAAAGTTGCAGTCTGATTAACAAATTCCTTAGTAAGTTCACTTTCTCGATTGCTAATTCTAAGGAAAATTCCATTATGTTCTCCAAAATAGCAAGAAATATTCTGAACTTTGCCTCAAAATGAGACAATATTCTCATTTGTCTAAAAATGAGACAATGTGAATAGTATAGTCTGATATCCAAAACACGTGATTTTCATAACACATGATTAGGAATCTCCAAAACCTTTACTCGATTAATCTTTAAACTTCCAAAAGCAAGTAATAGTGCCATTAAATTCTCCTTTTGGAATAAAAACAAATGTCTTTATTTACCTTCCCTACTGTGTATTTTCCTCAATTTCCATTTCTACTTTTCATAAAGAGTCTGTAGCAGTTCTGAACCAGGTCAGTTTTTCAACAAAGCACTCATTATTGGTTGGCTAATTGTTTCTGCTTTCCATGTGATAAAAAATCATAAATTATTTTAAAGTTTTCCTTTATTCATAAAATAAAAATATAAAAATGTAAGACCCCCATCTCCCCAGCTCTTATCAGTGAGGAAGAAAAGTAGTTTTTGTAACTGATGGGGTTATTCTCCTCTCGCATTTTAAAGTAGATTCCAACATTTGTTTATGTGATTTTCTGTGTGTTGCTTGAAAGATTAACTGACTTTCTCCAAATGACTTTTAAGTGAAAATTTCTAACTTACTGGTCAGAAAATTCTTAACTCATTCTTCCATGTGTGAAGGGCCCTTCTCCCACTTCTGAATGCAGACTCAGGAGTTCAAGTGCTCTGAGTCAGAAATCACTCTACTCCACTTGAACTACTTGGGATTCTACGGCTGTCCTTAGTGATGCCAAAAGTCTAGTCAGTTCAGTGGGAAAAATAATCTATTGAACTGGTTACTTTGGCACGGTATCAATAAACCAACTCAAGTACTGATTTAATTTCCCCCCTTGAAAGCTATTCTGGCATCATGAGATTCCACAGTTTTCCTCATAATATTAATAAAAAACGTGTGAAACTACACATTGATAGTAGTTGTAAAATTTTAACCTCTGCTTTTGAAAAAAAAAAAAAAACTTATGTTGTCATGCCCTTCTCTTCAGTAACTCTGTTCACCTCCAAGGCCCACCACAATGAGAACTATGCTACGTTTAGCACACTGTATTGTGCTAACTACAACAACTTAGGAAACACTGATACAGAAAACTTATACACTGGTCAAACACTTGAGAAAAATTTTCACTCAAAACATTTTCTGCACAAATCACAAGGAAGAGAGGTTTTGTCTATGACATAGTTCCAACTTTCTGCATGTACGCAAAGGGGCCTTTTCAAATCTAGAAAACATCATAGTCTCAAATCTGAATAAAAATGGCCAGTAAGAATGTTCTGACTAATGATCAGCTATTACTTTGTATCCTTCCTCTACTAAGATCTTAGCCAAAAGAGCTCTAAATAAAAAATTATTTTATTTTACTCCAATAAATTAGTAGGTGATTAAAGGACAGCTCAAATCAGAGCCTACATTTTAGAAAATTTTAAATGAAGACATAACACAATCATGAGCAGTATACTCTTAAGTCTCCATAGTTACAGACATACACATAGGGATCAAAGGAGCTTTTGATGTTATGCTACAAGATAAACCCTGAAGTGAGAGCTTCAGGCCTGGGTTTTAATTCTGACTCTATTAGTACCAGATTTTACTGAAGTCAACTAGCATCTATAGATTTGAATTTTTTCATTTGTAAAACAGAGTGGCTGAACAAATTAAGATCTCCAGATATGCCAAAATTTGTGTTTGTATTTTTTTAAATAAATGTACAATAATAGCACCGTTCACGAGGTAGAATAAAACCACTGAATTTAGTTAGGTACAGAGAAAGAGTGAAATGAACATGGCATCATAGTTGTAAACCAGTACCCTTGGCCATAACAAAATATGAGTATGGAAATCTTTTCTTCCACTTAAGCAGGATTCCTGGAAGATGGGGTTTTCTCAAAAGGGGAACTCATCTAAAACTTCCCATTATTATATTTCTCTGAAATCTGTTATTTCAAGTGCATATATTATCATGTATAAAGTAGATATATCATTTATGATTAGTGTTTTGTAAAACATGTAGAAAAACAAAGAATTTTAAAAAACACTGTGATTTTCTGAGTTTAAGTCCCTTTGGTTTTCTCCTAAAATTTCAATTATCATCAAATGAGCATTAGTCTGCCCATTTTCTTATTATTACATGTAAAAAAAAAAACCCTGTGAAATTTAATAAATTATTTATTTATTTATTTTAATAGAAAAAATATTTGGTCTGCCCATTTTCTTATTATTACATGTAAAAAAAACCCTGTGAAATTTAATAAATTATTTATTTATTTATTTTAATAGAAAAAATATTTTCAGACGAAAATAATTTTACACATACATAATGCATAAGAATTTCAAAGGAGAATGAAACTATATTACTTAAGATAAATAATATTCATTCTTTGAAGAAATATTTATGAGAATAATGTAAGTTATATTTTAAACCTAGAAAGAGAAATGTTGCTTATTTTTATTCTTTCATGAACAATAATATTAAAATTGGGTGTGTCCCGTGGGTCATAGAGCTAATCTTAACACAACAGAATAAGCTAAGTGGAACTTTAGAAAATTGTTGATTTTCCTATAATATACTCTATTTTATCTGTTCTACCTCTAGCTCCACATTTTCTTCCTCCTCCCCAGCTTTAAGATTTTTTCCTCAAACCTCCTATGGGGACCTGTGGACACTGACTTAGCTGTGCTGGGAAAACAAAGTATATATGGATGGTTAACTCCTAGCAGAGATTTAAGGCATGGAAAAGGGAGGCTGCAATGTTATGATTTTAGTCAATTAAAATAGTACTAATTATTGCAAAGAGTGAGCACGAAAATAATAAAAATAATTTTTAAAATGGCTAACATCTCTTAAATGCTTATTCTGAAACAGACACTGTGCTAGAACTTTCAAACTGAGAGGTGGGAAGCCTTGATTAAACAAATTAAGACTCTTCTCATTTTGATCCTACACATTAGTCAATTCTTCCTTGACCCCAAAATTGAATAGACATACATTCAGACATGCGCAAAAGTAGCCTCCTTTTAAATTTTTGCCTATGAGTCCACTTTAATTATTACAATATCATATTTACCAAACTATTTAGCAAAAATCATTGTCAAACCTGTAAGGCTGCTCTCCCGTGTGGGTTCTCAAGTGCCGTGTTAGGTTCGCAGACCTTGGAAAAATCTTGCCACAGTATCTGTTATGAAAACATGTTTATAAGAGAAAGTCAGCACAGTCGACTTTATTTCACTAGAGCCGCATAACAGCCAGATGCTTATTCCTGATTTAATTAATCTTGCATGGAACTCACATGTCTTTGGTATTTAAATTTTGCAACAAAGCCATTCTACAGATATAAATAACTCTATGAATAAAAGTTGTGTTATAAGATCTGGTTGAATCTGCTCATGCATAAGCAAGCAGTTTATGAAAATAGACTTTAGTTTTGATGACCCCCATATGCCTCTTTTATTAACTCTGTATCTTTACATTCACAAAACTGAACCAGACAAGGAGATAAAAAAAAAATGACAAGAGTTTGTGATTCTGGGTTGATGTAAACAGATTTCAAATGTTTAACTCATTTTACATGTCAGCCACACTGACAACTCCCTATATGCTGAGTGGTATCAGACCAGACAAGATCCTGAGACTTCATCCATCAAGGTATGTTCCCATAAAAGCTTTTCTGGAAAGAAAGTGACAAATTTTCCAAAGAGCAGAGAAATGGATATGCCTGAGTCAGATAACACACATTGAAGACAATTCAGAAATTATAAGCACAATGTATTAAAAAAAAAAACACAAAAAAACCCCAGAAACATAAAACAAGCTTTACTCTACTACTGATGAGTAAGAAGAAATTTATGAACTTGTTTTTTTCACTGATGGACCTTATTCGTCCTTCATTAATGGCCTTATTCTTCAATGCCATGACAATTAATAAATGGATGCTGAGGACAGTAGTATTATACCTTTGAATGAAAATAATTAACTGTGAAAAAATTTATAAATATCAAAGTGAGTCAAGTAGATGGGATTTGGACTGTTTCCAACCTCATTTATCACAACCAAATGGCCTGTGTTAAAATTCTCATTTAATAATAATTTTTTAAAACCACTATTTTTATCTCTCACTAAATAAAAAGTACTTTGAAGTGTGTGAGATCTATCATGGTTGCTATTAATCATCTAATCAGGAATAATTTCTAAAACAAACAGCAGGGCCTTTCGAAATTAGAGGGGCGAGTTTTGGAAAGTCAGCCATGAGTAACTTTGCAGTTACCTGCAGGTGTAGCGCTCTTTCCCCTTCCGCAGGAGGTTCTCCGGCAGGGCAGTAGGAGGTGCTCTGAAGTTAAACATGGAGGGGAGAAGCTCACTGGCCTCAGGTTTCAGAGCACTAAAGCTCTCTAGCTTTTCTGCCATGTTTTCAATAGCTGACATCTGAAAGGCAGAAGCACAAGACCATGAAGGGTCTGACATCTTTCCTTCTATAATAATCTCTGGCAAACCAAGGACATCATTAAAAGTAAAGCATCAAATCTGCTGAATGCAAGGGGTTGTAGAGAGTCATTGTAGTGTCCTAATATGAAACAAGTTAGACAATTGATTGATTTGGGAAATAACAAAGGTAGAACCAAGCTTATAAAATGCTGGGTGAACTTTTTTCATAAGGCCTTGGTTAGCCCATTTTACAGTAATCTGATATCCAACTGAGCAATGAAATACGTAAGAGAGATAATAAAGTCAAATTACCTCTTTATTTAATTAAACAGCAGCATTAATATTATGTGTGGACATCAATGTAATGAAAATTATAGAAAAAGGTGCTATATGCCTTGACCAGGTAATGAAAAGCATAAGAATCACAGTCTCATGACAAGAACTCGCAGAATCAAAGAACGTCATGTGTTCCAGAGTTACAGCTTAAGCCAAATGTGTATAATCCAGAAAGAAAAAATTAAATGTGTAAGATGTGTTGACTAAAGACTGCATTAAATTACTACGTGGATATAGCAGATTTTTAAGTGGGATCATATACAAAGAATTTTGATGAAATATTAATTTGTTCTGGATTAAGACAGTTCGTGATATACTAGTATAATTTCATATAACATAACTTGGCATGCTTGTTCTTAGGCAAGAGAAGCAGTTCATGTAACCACACTCAGAGAAATATTCTTGAAAAATAACTAACCTGCCTAATTCTTTTCCCCTAACAGCCTAATTTATTTTGCTTATAACCTTCACATTTTTGTCCACTTGCACACATATTGGACAGAATCACAATCAGAAGGGGGCATTTACTTTTAAAGTTAGCTTGATCCTTAATGTCCACAATTAGAGGGACTCTCTCCTTTCCTTCAACCCTCCCAAAATGTTGTTTTCTCATTGTTCACATTTTATTTGGAAGCTGCTTACTACTCAATTTTTAAGGAGAAAAAACAAACTCTCAGACCATCTTGTTAAATCAACTCAGCCATTATTTATCTGTTTCTCAGGGTACTATACCACTAGAGAGCTCTAAAAGCTATTAAAAAAATATTTGTACTCTATATGCATTCTGTATGCTTCTCGAAGTGTTGGGGTAGTAGACCAGAAGACACACAATGATAAGATGGTAATAACTGTAAATTCAAGCAAGTGGTCAACCCAAAAAAGCCTTTTTTTTTTCTTATGAGACAGCAAGATGGAGATGGAGTCCTAATTTATGAGCTCAAATTAAAAATAAAAGGTAACATTTCCTACTCAAAAGGAAAATTCACAAAACATATATTCTGTGGACACACAGCTGGACAAAACACCATCAAGTTCTTAAGCAAGAGCAAAATCTTAACAGCATGGCCTGAACGTGATTTTCTTCTCACAAAGGGAATATCACATGTTTGATTCTTCAAATGACTATTCATGTTCTAGTTAGCTCTCTTTCTTTTCTCTTTATCCTGGAGCCTGCCCTCTCATTTCATGCCCGGACTCCTAATGCTAGCTACAAATTGCAACGTACAGGGTACCACTGCCGATTTGCCAAATGTCTTTCATCAAACACAGTGCAAAAAAAAATCTCAGAGGAAAGTCAAGATACATTTACTTGTCAGACGACAAATGTGAACGCATTGGGAGGCAGTAAGAGCTATAAGCTCAGGGGTTTGATTCATAATCACTCAGCTGCTAAAACATTCTCCACAGATGCAAGTGGACAGCACATTTGTCACTATGAAGGATTTTGACACATACTGATCACAGGGCAGAGATATGGAATGATGATGCTGCTTAGAGGGGTTAGAAGAAATTCTGTCTCTGCAGGATATGGTCATTATCCCCTTCTAGCTAGAGCATTAGCATTTTCATATTACTTTGACTTTTGTTTATTAAAAATCAATCCAGAAACATTTTATGATACTATTTTATTTGCATTTATTTCTTCTAATTGATCATTTTGATATTCCATCTACTGTGGAATAAATTGTCTGACTGAAAAATGACCTCTGCCCTTCAAGCTGATTAGCAGTAACAAGCAAGGATAAGGGTCATGATTGCATGTATTTATTGGGAAGAATAGTAAGTACATGGTTGGTGATTATAAATGTTTTATTTATGTGCATTTAATATTAGAGTAAAGTTTCATTATCTAGCAGTTTTAAATCATTTGAGTGTCCGCCCTGCTGACATACTCAGATTTCTGCAGCAATATATCTTATAGAAATACTTTTCCTCTTATATGGAAAATAGCTTACTCATGACTATTATTATTCTCAGCTTTCATCTCTAGCACACATAAACTACAAGTCCTTCAAGTTATTTGAGAGCAATTGGCTGTTGAGAAATGTGTCTTGCTTTAGTAGCTGCTAATAGCTAGCTCCTTTTGAAGAAAGATCACTGTGATTACTTTACCTCAAAATGTTTCAATTTGGGGAAATCATCAAGAAACAAGAAAATATATTATGGGCTTGATGGCTAAGTAACGACCTTCTTAAAGATAATAGGAAAAAGAATAGGGGTTACCTAAGTAGCCTCTCTTATACGACACCCCCACCTTTGGCTTTGTGTCAAATGAAGAGAATTACATGGGAATGCGGGAAGGGAAAGAAGATGGGAAGTAAGCTGAGGGCAACTATTAATGCCACACACATACACACATGGACACATATACACCAGTTTCTACCCAGCTAGCAACCACTGAAACAAGATAAAAGCCTTCATTGAATCCTTACTTTCAACTTCCTAAGACTTGCCTTATAGCACAGTTAGAAAGAATAAGTTTCCCCTTTAGGGTAGATTGAAGTAATTTGGCCATCTGCCACTTGGGGTAGATTAGCAGTTCTATTACCAACATCAGGCCTATCTATACCTTAGGATAAGGTATAGGATTAAGATGAGCTTTATCTAGCCAATGGATCAAAACCCTAATGTTCTCTTGCTATCTGGGCTGACTGATGTGATGTTCCTCCAGAAATAACATATATTTTACAGGAGAAGTAGTAAGTTTTGAAATTCATTTTAAAGCCTGACTTGTTTTTTCAAAAATCAAGATAAATTGGGATAAATAGAATAGAATCTAGCTATATTTTTTCAATTATGAAAACTACAATGAAAAGGGCAATGTGTACTACTATGAGTAAGAAATTTGCTGAGAATGGGAAAAATAAAGGGGGGAAAAGTTCAATCATATATTTTAGAAATGTATTGCCCTGTGACCTATTCATGTCATAGGCTAATCTCAGAACAGTAAGTGACAGTTTTTTCTATGGAAAGTAATTTTTATTTACATATATAATAGTTGTCGATGGTATCTGCAGCCAGATGTCTGCAAGAGGAAGTTGTTTCACCCCCTTCTAGTCCCCAAGAGGCTATTAACTTTATCCTGACGCAAACTAATATTTAGACACAATTCCCTAGCTCCTACCAAAAAATGTAGCTATCTCTCTAGTCAAATAGCCTTTCTAAAAACATTTCAGGAGGCAAGATATCATCAACTGAGTCCTAAGCACTCAGCTTAACATTTATTATCTGGCAGCCAGTAATTGATGACATAAAAGAGTTTCTCATTAAAACTATTAAAGTGACAACCTGATTATATGAAATGATATGTCCAATGGCACCATGAATTATGTGACCTAATGTTTCACAAATTAGATTACACATGCCTTTATCATAAAATAACTAACTTTTCATAAATAACTTATGATGGGAAAGTTTGTAGATTTGGTAGTTTTCTATATTTATTCACTTGATAATCTTGAGAAATCTTAAAACCATGGTCATTTGGGGGAGAAGTAAATACTCATATTTTATGGCTGTCTCACTCTATGTATCACATTCAGCAGTCATGATTATAAAATCACTTAGTTTTTTTTTTACCTCTAAGAATCATAAACATATATCTTTAATATTTCCCACTAATGTCTGCTTTATAATACAAATGTAAATCACAGCTCTCTGTCTCACTCTATGTATCACATTCAGCAGTCATGATTATAAAATCACTTAGTTTTTTTTTTTACCTCTAAGAATCATAAACATATATCTTTAATATTTCCCACTAATGTCTGCTTTATAATACAAATGTAAATCACAGCTCTGAAAAACCTGTGACTCAATAAAATGGGAGTGAGAGTGTTTCCAAAGCTTTGCAATAACAGTTGCTATGCTGTCATATTATAAGGAGAGTCTAACTTACAATATAAATTGGCTTTGTAAGCTGGTAGAAGAATCATCGGCCATGTATGTAACAGGGGTGTAACACCCTAAGCTTCAAGCAGCTGACAATATACATAGGTACTTCAAAAAGTTTGAGGAAAAATGGAATTAAAAGATAATGCAAATCTTTCCATGAATTTTTTGAAGTACTCACATAGCTACTAGCAAAGTCATACTGTACCTTCAAAGGGGTGAAGACCATTAGATGCAATACTCAGGACAGATCTCTACCAGAAAAGGCAGAGGAGGAACACCGGAAAACCAAGCCAGGATAATTACAGAACAACCCGTTTACTGCACAACTTTGCCTCAGGTAGTGGGTCTCTCTCTCTCCGTCTCTCTCAATAAATACTTTCATAATTTTGAAATAAAAAATGTGAAAATATCAGAATGAGAAAAATCAAAATTTGTCACATATTCCATGAAAGAGATAAAACAGAGGAATTTCTGGTACAGAACAACTAACATCAGCTAGAGGAAATAGGTCAGGGCTAAAGTGCTCCAACTAAAATTAATTTATATGTAACTATACAGTGGCTTTAAAAGGACAGCTGAATTATATCCCAAGATTTTGCCTAGTCCTCAGAAAGCAGCATAATTTTGAGTGAAGAAGAGAAGAGTAAAAGAATGTGTACTTAGAGGAAATTCTGTAATACATGTTATTTCCATTGACCAAGTTTTATTTTGGGGATGAAAAGGTAGTATTCTTTGTATTCCGAATGTCCTCCCCAATAAAAATAAAGCTGTCCCCTAGTATCACTAACTGAAACTAACTATATCTGGAAATAGTAACTGAAAGTTGAGAAAGTGAGACCCATTGCTAAAAAATCTATTTACTAGTTAAATATGGATTTTTAAACATTTAGTTTTATTTCTCCAAATAGCCAGAATCAGTTTCTGCCTTGGGATATATGGATCTGAATTTCAATGCTGCCTGTGTCTGCACATAAGTTCAGGTTTTATCCTTTAGAAGGCTTTATCAAATGTACTTTTAACATGCTGATACAGGCCTCCCCCAATAACAGTGTCTTAGTGACCCCATTCTAAAGCCACTTTTAACAACGAGCTCCCAGGTGTCCAAAAAGAGTTCCACATCAAGGTATAACCATGTGGAATGGGCCAGATTTATCAAAAAAAATAGTTCTGTAAACAATTTATACCTCAATAAATGTCCAGTTATAACTGAAAGAATTATGCAGCTTGACAGAGCAGGGAAACTGTCTGCTGATGCCATATTATTTAATGGAAAGGGGCTCAGAATTCTTTATGTCTGTACAGCAATTTAGAATGTAAGCTATTTTCTTTTTAATGCTACATTACTTTAGTTAAAAATATAAGTAGGAAACTTACCCAAGTTCTCTGATCAGGCAGTTGGAACTGGGAGCAAAATTGAAACAAAAACAAGAAATTACTTCTGTGTTGGTAATTTATTACAAGCTATCCTTTGAGAAATTAACATTTATACTAACTTAGTAATTTTTGCTTATAATTTAACTGTACCTTGAGTAAAAGCTTTGGAAATAAAGATTAAATATTTTTATAATAATACATCTGAGTTTCCTCTATTTACCTAAATTAAATTTTAGAGTCGAGGTTATAAACCAGAATGCTCTTTCCAAGAAAGCTAAACACTATCTACTACCAAATCTTATAGCTAAGTAGATGCTTCCTTTTTATCTGCTATTACTCATTGCAAAACAATATCTCTAAATTTTACTTTAATAACTAAAAATGAAGCAATATTCTGCAAAAATAAAACCTCCTGCATTTTTATAGTGTTAATAACACAAAATATTTACTCTAATGTGAATCTTTGAGTAACAAAAAGATAATGTTCTTGAAATTCACCACTTGACTTTTAGTAGTATGGGATTCAGACCAACAGCAGTCAGAATATTTAAGAACATTAATTAAAGGAATTAAAAAGGTTTAATCATTTATGATGACTTATGACAAGATTTACTGGGGAAAACTTCAGTGAATTAGAAGCTCTTCCAGGAAACACAAAGGTTATACCCTTAGAAATATCATTTTGCTTGGTTAAGGGGATATCTATCTTGTTTTCATAAGTTTGGTCATCTTTAATAAGGAAGATACATAGTTTTTAAAGGATAAAAGTATTATCACAAAAGGAATTTATAACAATAGGTAGTACTTGTTGAAAGCAAATAAAAGAAGGGCAGAAAGACTTAAGTGCTTTTCACATCAATATATAAATGTTAACTTGGCAAAACACTAACTCATACCTCGTTCCTTGGAACTTTAGTAACAGGATAATCAAACAATTTAAAAGAAAGGAAGTGTAATGGACTGAATAAAAGATAGAAATTTAAGTAAAAGAGAGTCTTTCTTGCGGACATACACAAAGCCAAACACTTGAAAATAAAATGTGTAAATGGGAGTGGGAGTGTTTCCAAAACATAACAAACATTATTTTACATAACCAAAAATAATACTAAAAGTATAGGAAAATCAAACCTAGGAATAACAGCGAGTTTTACAATAGGGTAATTGCCAAATGATTTCTATGGCAGTTAAATGAGCTACCAATGTGAATGCAAGTATCCAAAATAGAAATCAATGAAATGACATTCCAGAGATCACATGGTAATACTCATACTATTCCTTCCATCTTCTTACCTATTTGTGTACATCATCTCCTTTTCAAAATTATAATCAAAACTATGGACACCATCAATAATTTTCAACCATGTATCCAGAAAGAGCCTCAACGATGCTTATTTCTCCCTTACAGTAAACTAACTTATTTATAAGAGAAAAATGGAAGGCTAATGGTGGTCTGATAAAGCAAACATTCTTTTTTAAGAATTGAACTGAGAGAAATTTAGACCCTGAGCATGTATCTTTTAATTTTGATGTATGTGTTCATGTGTCTTTTAAGTTTTTACAATTTAAAAATATATATTATTATTTCAAAAGGCAGTAGATGGTCTAATAATCTTTCAATAAAATTCAATATTTATTGAGGTGTTCCTTATCATTGATTAGAGATTGTGGACTGGGGAGGAATGTACTGGGTAGAATACAAAGATACACAAAAACTTGTAAAATCAGACTTGCCGAGAGAATACCACTACAAAGCACTTCTATATCTGTTTATATCTTTTCCCTGAAGCATTGAGAACATGATCTCCTCTTTATTATAATAATCCTGAGAAATAGCTAGGGCAAATCTTATTTCCATTTAAAGATGAAGATCTAGAAGCCCAGAAGGACCATGTGATTTGCACCAATATACTTTAAATGGAAAATGAAGGAATGAATGGCCTTACACAAACACTTTAGCTATGAAATCATGGCAACACTGGGAGCAGAGCCAAGTCCTTCTGTTTTGTCCTTGCTCTGTGCCATCCTTACCGCTGCCCAGTAAGGTTGTGCCATGAACACAGCAAGCATCTTTCTAAGTACTCCAAGATACATGGCATAGCCCTGGCACAGAAAATAGGCTCAGGGAATGGGAGCAGGGCATTTTACCAACATTCTTTGATATTAACAATGGAAAGCATCTGTATCCGTTAATAAGAGCTCTTTTCATTTAGGTCTTTCCATATGCCAAACACAATGCTAAACATGTTATGTACATAAATGCTGATCGTTACAGCCACCCTGGAAAGGCTGAGAGGGATATTCTCATTACACTGATGGAGAAGGCTCTGAGAGATTAACTACATTTTTTAAAACCTAAGCACTTTTGCTAATAAACAGTGAAACAAGTTGTGGAGAAGTTACTTCTAGCTCCAAATACCAGTTAGGTTTTTGTTTGTTTGTTTTAAGGTAGATCTTACTAAGATCTACCTTGATAAGATCTTTAAGGCTAAGATAGAATTGATATAGCACTTGACAAAAACCAAACAAAAAAAATCTGCTGTAATTTTGGGACATTTGAGGCAGATTTTCTGAAAGAACAGATCATTTGGTCTGAAGATCTGGTAAAAATGGAGGAGAACCCAAGCTCCCCCCACCTGCATCCCAGCAATACATAGCATTACACATTAAATCAGCCATGATGGTTATGAAAACAATGAACTATTTCTGTAGTAGCTGGTAAACAGCCTATGTTCTAAGCACCTTGAATGTTCCCATTCTTCTCTGGACTCTTTCCCAAATACCCCTCAGACAGTTCCACTCTGCAGCAAATAAACCATTAACAATTGGTACAATGGTCTCCAGAGTGGTAGGACGCCACCCTAATTGGTGGGTATTTGTGATACGCCAGGTCTTAAATATTTTGATTGTTACTCTCAGGTCCTGGTCTAAGAGCAACATGCAGTAGTAATAGGCAGTCCCTTCCACCATGACATGACATTCTAGTGTGGGAAGGAAATATACTCTGCTGGTTGCTCTCACAGGCATGTTTGTGAAGATCTGAAGAAATGATTGCTGAGCTCCAAGTACTGGCCACATGCCTTATCTTTTGTGATCCTTCATTAACTTTGGAAATTTTAAAATATAACATATTGTCTCATATTACTTCATTTAAAAATAGGTACATACTATATTTATAATAGCTGCATGCACATATAGTTTTTAGTAAACAAAATCTTCTGAATCAGTAAATTTACCTTGGGTAGCCAGAAATCTTTGAATTTCAGAGTGGATAGGGACCTTACACCAAACTCATTTTACAGATAAGAAAACTGAGATCCAAATAGACTTAGTTGCTCAGAGACACTGAATCCCAGTCTTAGTTTTTTTTTCCATTACACCATGTACCTATGTCACTCAATTTTAAAATGGTTTATTATGAGACTTTTAAAGATTATCAGAATATAAAAATAATTTAATTGTTGTAATTAAATGTTTATA
This sequence comes from Galeopterus variegatus, assembly GCF_000696425.1. Lineage (NCBI taxonomy): Eukaryota > Metazoa > Chordata > Mammalia > Dermoptera > Cynocephalidae > Galeopterus > Galeopterus variegatus. Next base: position 420,571 of record NW_007726567.1, on the reverse strand, counting down.
AATATTACATACCTTTTTTAAAAGATTAATTTTAAAAGATTAAAAGATCATTTTTAAAGATTATAATTAGAAAGGAAGTTATCAAGACAGATGTACTTTCTGTTCAGTATCTGAAACAAATGCATATTATGGTCAGGTTTATTAGCCCATGAAACCCTTCATGTGCTATTTAGATCAGCCTAAATATACAGTATAAGTCCCTGATAAACATTTACTGTCTTAGAACTTGCTTCTTTTCTATAAAGAAATTAAGTCAGTTATATCGTTTCTTAGTTTTCCTATATAAAATTAATACTTAACTGGAATGTTTCTAAAACTTTTAATATTCTATCATATATTTTCTCAGTTTGAAATAAAGTGAGAATTTTTGAGCAACAATAGATTTCTCCAACTCACCCAGGAGATTGTATTTCTACTCTCATAATCTCTGCTCAGGACTTTGGGAAGGTACTTGAAAAAGTGAAGAGGTAACAGAGAGGGAAAAAAAGAATCATATCCCAAGATGAATTAATTTCATTACCTCATAGCTTTCTATAAGACAGCTTGCATGAATTTTCACCAATTTTATTAGAGGACCATCATTTTTGGTTTGAACTTATTGCAACAAAACAAATTAGTTTACTCTGCTTTCAAAGCATTTTCATAAAAATTTTGGCATCTATAAAGATCAGAGCTTGTATCATTTAAACAAAAACAAAATAAAATGTAAATTAAGAAACCAGATTCAAGATGTTTATATATTTGTTCTTTCAGTACAGTTCTTCAGAGGTTGATTAATATGTAAACCAGTTTTTTAAAAACATGACCAAATATGAAAGGACACAGAGATGAATCAATTAGATAACACTGCTTTGTATTTTCCTTGCAATGAGAAACTGTATATATTTTGATAAATGGATACACTCCATTCAAAAAATAGCTCTGTGCATTGTGGTGAATTCTTGTGCAATTACAGAACTTTGCTGGAATGCCCAGTGGTCTCTAGATAAATTCCTTCACCCTGTATGGTAACAACTTGTCAGGTAGACTCATTTCCTGTTTTTATCTAAGCACTAAAAGAACAGGAATGACCTTTGTAAATTTGGGACGAGTCATAATATAATCCACTTTTTAGTATCAGCAACAATTAAAAGCAAAAGACAACTTCAATATATTCTTAACTGAGTGCTTACTCCAAAATGCACTTTGGCTCAGTAAGTAGTTAATAGCAGACAATAATTTAACACCAAAACCATGTAATTTTTCAGGTATAATAATTTCTTTTTCTTTTAAGAGCTTGGGTTTTAATTCTGCTAGAATTTCCTGTGTTCTTCCACACCAGCGTCATAGGAAATCCTAATGTTCTCGAGATTTCTTTCATTTCTTTGCACCTGCTTTTCAGGATCAACATGTTACTTTACAAGCTTGAAATCTCAAATTTGATGTACTTACTTGTGGGTGAAACAAGAATCCTGGAGAAGGTCTCAAGTATTTCTCTTTTAAAGCTTCAAGTGGGTCAGTTAGTTTCCTTTTCTCTACTCTGAAAGGTTAAAATTAGATTTTGGAGATGAATCGGTCTCACATATCAATCACTACATAATCGCTGACATTTAAAACACCTAACAATAAAGCAAATGGTAGGTTTCTGGAAAGCACACTAATAAAAATACAAAGACGTCTGTTCAGTTCTTGAATACTAGATGCACAAAGGAAGAAGGTCTTATTAATAATGGAAAAATCCTACTGAATGGACTGGTAATAATAATGAGGAAATATGGAAAAATGAGGAGTCACTAAATTTGAGGCATTTGTCACAAATTCCTCTTCAAATGTAGATTAAGAACGGCTGGTATGACTACATTGTGTAATGATAAATATAGTAATTATCCTGATTTGAGGAGCACATATTACACACAGATATTGATATTCAACACTGTTTCCCACAGATATGTACAATCAATTATGTTTCAATTAAAAATAAATTTTAAAAAAAAGAATGTGTGGTGATTTTGAAATCATGAGGACAGGGCTATTGTCAAAAATTAAAGCAATTTTCTACCAGGAAGGTATTCCCCCAAATATTCATTAAATTTCTTCCATATTTGCCAATGATAGCAAGGGAGTTTCCAAGAATACTATGTACTCTGCTAGCCACTCTTTGAGGTATAATCAAAGATATATACATGTGCATGTATGTATATACATATGTGTGTTTATGTATGTATGTATATATATATGAGTATATATATATACACATAAGATCTTCAAAAAGTTCATGGAAAAATATAATTAAAATATGATACACAGTGAAATAAGTCAGGCACAGAAAGAGAAATATCACATGTTCTCACTTCTTTGTGGGAGCTGAAAATAAATAAATAAATATACAAGTAAACTGGGGGTGGGAGAGGGAAGAAGACACAACAATCACAATTCCTTGAAGTCGATACGACAAGCGAACAGATATGAGGTTGTTGGGAGGGGTAGACAGGGAGGAGGAAGGGAGGTTTTGGTAATGAGCCACGATAATCAATCACATTGTATATTGACAAAATAAAATTAAATTAAAAAATAATAATAAAAAAATATGATACAATCTTTCCATGAACTTTGTAAAGACCCCTTGTACATATACACACAATCTGGATGCCATTGCTGATAAAGAGGGCAGGTGGGAGGGGTGGTGAGAAGGGGCTCAGGAAGACAGAGACATATAAAACTTACCTATATATCCCTTCTGCTTTAGAAATGTTTGTCACTCTATTTTCCATTAAGCACATACGGAAATGATATCATGAGCTGAATTAATTTCTTTTACCAACTGTTGGCAATTTTCTTTTAAAAACTGTTGTATACATATACATTTAAAACAGAATTAAAACACATAAAAATAGCTACCACTTCTTGAAATTTTATAGATGCTGTGTTTTGCATATATGATTTCACTTATTGGAATAGGTGATGTTATACCCATTTTATGGGTGAAAGAAAAAAAGCCTAGGATATGGGAAGGCTGAGATTTCAACGCAGGCTTGGGTTTAGGTTTTTAATGAGTTTGATAAAATGACAAGCGTTAATGGAGACTGAAACACCGGAGAGAAGATGGAGGTCAGAGTAAGAGGAATGTTAGCAGGTGATGGGGAGGAATGCTGTGAATATGTGGATGAACTGGAAGCCCGTTGCCATTGGGGGAGGGTAAGAGAGAAAGAAAGAAAGTCTAACAAATGTGGAAACTATTAATTATTTTCACCAAAGACTGAGATATGTTGCTGAACTGGACATAAAACCTTTCTGGAAATGTGTAAATGTTTATCAGAGACTTATATTCTATATTTAGGCCAATCTACATAGCACGTGTAGGGATTCATGGAATTGACATAGGAATTAAAATATAAAAATTGAAAAAAGTGCCCAAATATGGTACTGATAGCACTGAGATATTTCTGTATTATCCTCTTTTACTCCCCTTGTGATGTTCAAATGGGGGTTCACTTCACATACTGGCAATGTTTCTTTATTAATGCTTTGTAGATAATATAGGTAGGAGAAGGGTTTTAAGTGAAAAGAATTTGCAGCCCTAGGACCTATTAAGCAACAGGAACTCAATAAATATTTCTGAATAAAAGAACAGTATAAAATCTTCTCTTTATAAAAGAGAAGTAGGCAAAATATAAAAAAACTCTCATCATAAATAAGTTCAATAAAAAATTATCCACATATTCCATGAACTCTTAACAATGTTCAAGATCTGAATAAGAAAGTGTGAAAATGCTTGGTATTATTTAAAATATGTAATCAGTGTAAAAATTGTTATTTATAGCATTTAAAGAAAACTAGTATTTAAAAACTAAATCAAGGGCCGGCCCGTCGCTCACTCGGGAGAGTGCGGTGCTGATAAAAACTAAATCACCTTGAATGGTCAAGTTAGTGTTACAGAATACTGTGGAAGAAGCCTTTTATTAAACATGTAAGTTTCGCCCAAAGAATTTTTGGATACATCAAAAGAAACCATATAATGAAGGCACTAAACAGAGACATGTTTTTAAAGCCAACAACCCACATTACATACAAAACATGTTTTTGTGATTAATATTTCATTTTCTTGGAACTCCTAAGTGATTTATTCAGAAACAGACAATGACCAGTACTTACTAAGGATGTATTGGTAGGTTAGCAAAGAGTAGAATCTTGCTGTTCTACATCCCATCTTATTCCAAATAATCTAACCCAGTTAAGTACACATACATATTTGCATCAATCCTTCAGGAGCTTCATTCTTCCCCTACTTGAAAATTTGCTTTAAACATGACTTTCCCATATTTTCCACTCCAAAAAAAAATGTGTTTAAAAATAAACTTATTGTCCAGGGAAAAAAATTCTGTGGGCCTAGTCCAACCCCGCAACTTCAGAGACATCTAGAAATAAGTCCAAACCTATTGAGCCAACTTTCTGAATAAAAATGAATTCACTACATCAATCTGTTCTATTATAATAATTATTAAAAACGATTTGTTAAAAACTTGTAGCTTTATAGTGTAAAAACTACCTTTTGTGCATCTGTTCATATTTATTCATCTCCCATCCACCCTTACCTGTAAATAGGGTCCATAAAGAAAGGAGTGGGTCTTGCATGCTGCAAGGAACCATCTGCAGCCGGTCTTGGTTCCACGCTGCTTCCTTTCTTTTCCCCAAACACATGGTTTTTTCGAGGCTCAGTCAACTTTGTCCCACTGGCTCTACTCCTACTGCCCATACTTAGATCCAGCGGCTGGTCTTGGCTTGTGGCAGGTGTCGCTGGAGGCTTGGAGGGGACTGGAGTCAAGGGCTTCTCATCCTTTCTCTTAGTGGTGAGGTCAAAGGGGGACTCAGAGCATCCTTTCTGCAGTTTCTTTACTTCGCTTGGTGATTGGGGTTCCATTTTCAAAGGTAACGATCTCAAGTCTCTATCAGGAAATGGGTACATTGATTGAGAGAATGCTGGAAAAAATGGGAGGGGAAACATGGAAGGGTAAGGTAAAGCTCCAACTTTTTTGTCTTGCAGCCCCACCAGTCCTGTTGAACCAAAGTATTTTTCAGCAATAGAAGCAATAGCCTTTATAGAATCATTCACAGCTCCTGACACGGCAGTTTGCTCCTCTAAAGATGGTGAGAAAATGGAATGATTGCTGTATTCTTTCTTATTATTTATTGAAGCCAGATTCTGAAGAGGGCTTACTTTGTCTTTGAACATTTTACCATTTTCTTTAAATTTCTCTTTATCACTTTCAATGTCACTTTCCAGATCAGAGCCCGAGGTTGTTTCCAGGTCACTGCCACTTGGTGTACTGACATCATCAAGGTCACTACTCTCTGACTGGTCACTGATTTTCTCAAGGGGCCTCTCTTCAGAGGACCTCTCGGGCTGGAGCTCCACTGGCTTATTGTCCCCTACAGGTGGGTGTTTAGATAGTGCCTTCAAAATATCCTGTGTAGCTGGCAGTATCTGAGGATGTGTCATGAGGGGACTTTGACTTTTGTTTGTCTGTTCAGTACTTGATAGTCCTTTAACAGGAGAACTAGCAGGTATCAAAGGAGGCCTGTGGTACAAGCCGGAAGGAAACAGACCAGGGAAGCTAAAAGAAAATCCAGGAGCTGTTGGAAAGGTAAGACCAGCAGGATGCCTATTGGCACCAAAATAGTCAGCAAGGCCCGGGTTGGCATGACTCATATTAACCATGGACGTTTTATCCATAGCTGGGGTTCCAGGAAGTGAAATGCCTTGGCCAAAAAATCCACCTGCCGCAAAATGGTTCTTGCCCTCACAAAACCTCCTGTGTTTATTTAAGGAAGACGTAGTGCTGAACATTTGTCCACAGTCTTTGCACTTGATTTGGGTTCTGCAATCAGCATGCATGCGCTTATGACGACAAAGGTTTGAAAACTGAGTATAGGATTTATGGCAGACCTCACCTGTGTGCAAACAACAAAAGAGAATCTCAGGCTTTATGGCAATTGCTTCTGAATTTAGCAAGTATCACAATTGGTTTACCCAAAATGTCAATTAGGAAGCCAGGAAAAGATGTTGGAGGCACCAATCTGGGTGCTCCAAACACAGAAAACCCCATTTCACTAGATTCCAAAGCAAGGCATCCAACCTGACAAATGTCTTGAAGCAGCACAAATATCTCATATATATATAAATATTTTGTCATCCCCACTGTACAATATTTTGCATAATATCTATGTATTTCAAATATTTATGGAAAAGTCAAATTCCAGCATGCATTGATTCCCCACACCAAAACTATACAAGTAGAATCTTAAAAATGAAAGTCTTAATATGTTTTTAGTATGAAACATAACAGGAACCCCCTTAAGATTTTAGACCACTTAAAGAATTCTATTTTCTAGGTATCAAAACAAAACAAAACCACCTTCCCCTAGACCACAAACTTCTATGAAACATAACAGGAACCCCCTTAAGATTTTAGACCACTTAAAGAATTCTATTTTCTAGGCATCAAAACAAAACAAAACCACCTTCCCCTAGACCACAAACTTCCCCTTTATTACCTTTCCCCTTGGGGAAAAAGCCTGTGACTGCTCTACCATTATTTAATTGGAATTATATCATACGCTCTCATCATTCACACATCAAAGCCACACAACAATGCACATTGTGTATTCTGAGACTTTTTTAACAATCATTTTCATGATTTGAGAAAGACTGACATAATTTACAATGGCTCTATTTTAAGCCTGCAAAGGAAACTAAATTGAATGTAGCCCATCCTGCATTGCTGGTTCCCATGAACTATGATCACGTCCTCTGACTTCCCCTCACACCAGTGGCTGTGCTAACCTTCCTGCATTTATGAAACCCGCGTCCTTGGGAAACATGTCCACGTGTTGTCATATCTTTGCCGGTTATCTCAGGGCTTGACTTCTATGTGTTGCAGCAGACTATGGTAAGCGGTGGAGAATGCTGGGCAAGCTCTAATCCAGAGAGAAAGACACAGCAGTGGGCACGGCTGCAAACTGACCCTCTTCACCAACAAATTGTCAATAAAGTAGAATGTCTCCCTCCTTACATAGCTAAGTATATTTTAAGACCAAACTTTGTAACCCCTAAGAACTCCTTTGCGAGGTACGAATCCCGCTCACACTACAGTCCAGCAGGATTACAGTATCAGTTTCCTAAGCATCAGATCCTTTATTTTATTTTACTGGGGATGAGTCACTTTATGTGTGAGCTTACTTTAATGCTTCTGTGCATGTTTAATACATGCAGAAACATGATCTACCTTGTTGGTAATTGTTGAAATACATTTATTTTAAGAAATTAAATTGAAGAGAAAATGCAACATTTATTGCTTTCATGTGATGCTGCCTTTAAGTGCAGAATGGTTGGGCTCCTAAATGAAAGCAATAACTTAAAACAAACAAACAAACAAACAAACACCTCATGCAGAGGAGATTTTATAGACCTTCAGTCAGGCAAAACTCACCCAGAACTTGGATTATCCCACACACATCCAAACAGGAAGCACCAAGTGATTTCATATCTATTTCTTTTACTACTAAAGGCTAAACTGTATTGCATATATCAATGTGGTTGGTAATATTAAAAGAGCGTTCAATGGTGGGATGTTTCATAATATTGTAGAGGATGTAACATACATTTTAATGGGAAGAGAAGATGTTGGTGATTTCAAATTATCCTACCAGAGTCTGCTTTAAAAGTATATACTATTTAATCATACACAATAAATATACATATTACTTAAATTATTTTATACAGCAATTAAAATCACATGATGGAGAGGGTAGAAACAGACTTTCACTAAATCTAGTATTCAGCTATGAACAATAACAAGAAATAGTAAATAAAACATCGTTAGAATTACAAAAATATACTCATTAAGAAAGTAACACCTGTCCTCTGGGCATGAAAAGGCATTAAGAAAATGCCTTGATGGGTATGCAACCAAGGCATAAGTTTTGGAAAGGCTTGAGACTTTCTGGCAAGGAGGTGTTTCTCTCTCTATACTTCTTTCATATAGCTGGATGTCTTTAAGAAAATCAAGAGCTTCTCTATATGGGAGTAACAGAAGGCACATTTGACTTTACTGGTTGTACCTTTTGTTACAGGGATGAGTATCTGCGTCTGGTCTCAAGAACATAGAATCTGGGATGTTTCCTTAGGCAGTCTTTGCTTTCAGCACTTGAAGGCCTCGTCTGGCACAACACAAACTACCAGGCCTCCAGGTAAACTGGTTCAATTGATGTTGAAGTCTATACTCTGCTGTAATTTCCTTAGTGGTAAGGAATTAGCCAGCAGTTAACGTTGCATTTTTCTACTTATTAAACAAATTAAGGGGCATTTTGAATATATTCAGCCTATTAGAGCATGTGGTTTCTATTTGGGAAGGCTGGAGGTTTCTGTAAAGGCAGTGAGTAATTACCTTAGCGCTGGTGACTTTGGGCTCAAGCTTGGGGGCACACTGTAATAAGAGACAGTTGCCGTAAACACACCAGTGGGGGTAAAACGTGGTGTGTGGCCTTCTGGTGAGAAACAGATATCAGCTCTAGATGAACCTCCTCCACTCCAGTCTCCACACCACCTCCTGATCCTTAAACTCTTTTGTTCTGAAATTATATGGCTATTATTCATAATTACTCCATGATTCTATGTCAGGTTTTATATTTGAAGAATGCCATCTGCTATTTAAATTTACCAATAATTACTGAAAATACATTCATGGGAAATACTTTATGCAATCTGATTAGAAAGGGACCCCCTAAGGCACTTTAAAGTGAAACACTTGACTTCCACACAATTAAAAATTCCAGATCCCAGAATCTTAGATGATAGGAGTCTATATTTTCTGACTTTTATTTCAAATAATAGAAAGAGCATTAAATTGGTGACCAGAATTCCTTGTGGTCTATTCCACTTTTTTTTTCACACCCAAACCTAATAATACTTACTAAAATTTATTTCTGAGAAATCAGAAATAAATGAACTATTTAATACAGTATGCTGATAGCACTTCCAAGTACATTTTCAGTGCATTATGACCTACAGTCAGGAGTGCGTTTTTTAGACAAGAAGTCTAAAATTTCTATTGTACACTTTATTTCCCATGATTTTTAACAGAACTTCCCCATGGGAGACTAAGCACCCTTTTGTTTGTCTGCTAGTCCTCTTCATTCCACTCGGAGAAAAGAACATACGAGCAAAACAGGACTCTAATGTACACTGGAAAAGGAAAGAAAAGCTCTCTTGGTGTTTGGAAGCACAAGAGAAGGCTGTGTCAAGGCAAAGAAGAGGAGAGTTGGTCTCTGGCATTTCCATGTTGGCACTCAAAATTAGGTTTTTTTCCATCAGGTCCTACGGCAGTGTCACATACATCTACTGCAAACCATCTGGGTATTTGTCAGAAAAACTGTTTTCCAAGAGGTTCCCAAGTAAGAGGTTTTGCCAAGTGCTGAGTATGTGTCAACCAATTCTATTTGTATCTGGATCCAAAATCAGTCTTGAAGTTTATAGTACAACTCAATGAGTCTCTGTATTTATATGCCTGGCTGAGCAATGGATCAAAAGAAGCCCAGAGTTGTTGCCCAGATGGCCTAAGAACTACTGACTTTCCTCATGAACTATTTCAGCACAATACAGAGAACAGGAGTGGGGTGGGAAGTAGAAGCAAATGAGGGCTGAGTTTTACTTTGTTTGAAGTGTGTTACTGAAGTGCTCCGTACAGGGATGTTCTAAGTAGGTGGTCAGGTTGGATGTCCCCTGAAAGTACACTGCCTGTAAATTTGCTTCAGTGCAGTGCATAAGAGAAGCAGCGCATCCAGCATCAAAGTGAAAATGTTCTGCTTTTCAAGTAACAGAGAACTACCGATCCAAAGCCTGTGATTGACAACAATGGGTAGATTAAAGAGTATTTTATTCCCCTCTCTGTCTCCATAAACACACACTCGCACACATACACAGTCATAGCGTACTTGCCAGGCAGGGTTCTTCCAGCTCTTTCTGATCCAGAACAGGTTTTTAATCACTTTGTCTTATTCAGTGCTATCTGTTATTTGCTGTTTTACAAAGCCATGAATATTTACAGTGTGAGACAAATCTCTGTCTCGATTAAATCCTACAACCTGGGGAGGCTTCTCTTTCATTATTTAATGACTTCTCTTTTCTCTACCTGTTATTGATTTCATGTAAAAGGAAACACCCCAGGGATTGTAGACAAAAATACCATGAATCTGGTTATAGAAGATAGTCTTGTAACAGAAAGTAGCCCTACTGGATTGGACCATAAATAGCTAATACAGCGACCCCTCAATGGCCATGTGTACATGTAAAAGGAAACACCCCAGGGATTGTAGACAAAAATACCATGAATCTGGTTATAGAAGACAGTCTTGTAACAGAAAGTAGCCCTACTGGATTGGACCATAAATAGCTAATACAGCGACCCCTCAATGGCCATGTGTGACCACTCTCCTGATCACAGTGTGTTTTGTAGGAGAGACAGATGCGGAAAGGAGGGCTGGAGTGTTAAAAACTTACAGATAAAGGGCTTCACACTGCTGTGGATGTGCTTGTGTTGTTTGAGGCCCGACGAAGTGGCAAATGTTTTGCCGCATTCCGGGCACGCGTGGGCCCGGGCACCAACATGCTGAGAGCGAATGTGCCGCTGAAGGTTGCTAGGGTCCGTGAAAACCTGCTAGGAAATGAGTACTGATTAATCAAGAAACTTAATTCAAGGACACAATAAAGAAGACCAGGGATGTCTCAAGAAGGAATTTTGTTTATTTGTTTTCCCCAAAGTCCAAAAGAAAGTCATATTTCCAGAGTGTACTTTCCTCTAGGATAGGAACTGTAAATTATTCAGCTCTCTATCCTTTGCATGGAGTATCCACTGGTATCAGTTGAACAAAATAATGGCACTATTCAAAGCCTTTTTGATCCCATGTAGAGTGACTGGAGTTGAATAATAAAATGTCGGCCGTGCCATTATTAAAACTGGTGGGCTATTTCCACTCTTTAAATAGAGACACATTATGTACAAAAATTGGGTAATTTTGACTAAAGTACCCCAAATCTATTCAAAGAGTTTCCCTAGGGGTTTAATTCTAGCACTGCATTTCAGAAAGTTACTGGCAAACTAAATACATTCCTTTGGATGTTGTGTTAAAAACAAACAAAATGATGAAGTCACCCGATACAGCCAGGAGCAAATCATCCCTAAAGATTATTTCAAATGTCACAATTTCCGCTGGCATGAGAAAAGGTATTCAAATGCTATGAAAAGGTTTTGGAAATAGAAATCAACTTTAATGACACTAAGACATCTTTGAGTTAATTAAGAAACATGAAAATAAAAATATGTGAATTACTGTTACTGTCGATCACAGTTATGGTCTAAGTTGAGCACTTCCATTTCACTCTTACGTTGTTTAGCACTGACCACTAAGACAGAGGTTCTATACTTTTACTTAGAACCAAGTCATGATTTATGGTGAGGACTTGGGTGGAAAAATCTGCAAGCGCAGGAGTCTCCCGTGCTTTCTGAACAGGCATTCAGAAACTTTATGTGACTTCCTCACAAATTGCTATTAAAAAAAATCAGCAATGTGCACTGGATAAAATTTTCATTCTCCATAACACTATAAAATAACCCCACACTGGCAAGTCAGTAGCAGAACCAGGAATTTACCAAGGATGTCTGACACCTAGTTCTGGAACTCACCATTAAGCCTCACTTCCTCTCTTACAAAAATAAAAGGATACCCAAGAAGTGTTTTTATACACTCTGCTAATGCCTTTTAGCATACAACACTCAGTGTACTTTTCTCAAGATATTTATAGTTTCCCTCTCAAGGCTTGTTTTTACATATCATAGCAAGTGATGAATTAAGAGAGAGCAGGATGACAGAGAAGCCAAGTAGCCTACAAATTCACTGTACCTTGGCACAGTTTTCACATTCATAGTGCTTTCCACTGTCATGTGACATCTGGTGGCGAATTAAATTGGACTTCCAGTTAAATGCCTTGGGACACTGATCACACTTGTATTCCCTCTCTTCAGTATGTGACAACATGTGTTTCTCCAGGCTGTTAAGAGAACAATTGATTTAATAAGACATGGTGACAAAGAATGCATTCATAAGCAGAACGTCATTTTATTACTAATACAATTGGCAATTAGAGAAAAAAGGAGGAAAGAGAAGAAAAAGACTTGGACAGACAAAAGTACATTTTATTATTTCTTAGACGGTGTCTCTCACCAATACAGAGATTTGCCCCTGTTCTTAGAAAATAAATCTGATACAGCGAGCGGAAATTACCTGCCTATTTAGGAGCATGGTAAACAATGCACTACATCTAGTTCTGGATTCGCTACACAATTCTAACACCAATGTGTGTTGCGAACACTTGCTTAATTCAAACACAGAAGCCTAAACAGAACATGTTATGAACATGTTTAAGAACATGTAGGCAGGTATTCTGTCTGATGTATATAACCCCTAGATTCAAAAAAGTACCTTTGGCAGCTGGCTGGTACAGGGATCCAAACCGTTGACCCTGTTCTTATCACACTGCGCTCTAACAACTGAGCTAAGTGGTGGCCTAACGGGTACAAAACTGTGCTGTCTACCCTAAGCGAATCATTGCACAGTATATGCATGTATTGAAACAACACACTGTACCCCACAAATACATACAAGTAAATGTTAGAATGCTTTGAATAAAAAAATTTTTTAAAGTACTTTTCTTTCTATCCATGTTATAATATGGGAAAGTAAACTGCAAGCTAACTATTCAACAAGCAACTTCCCAATATGACCCTGGGATGGATGGATGGATGGATGGATGGATGGATGGATGGATGGATGGATGGATGGATGGACGGATGAACAGATGCACAGATATGTGTGTATGTATATAGATATATACACACATATTTATATCTATATAGAGAGGAAAGAAAGTATATAATATTTTAAATGGATGCACTATTAAGACCCCTAAAAGAAAAACATGTTAGAAGTATCCAATAAGCATAGTTTTTCTATGTTTTAAAGTTTAGAATGTTTTCCCATCTCAAATGCTGTCCTCCCTTTTCTAAATTTGTATATGAAATCTACATACATGTAATGAAAAGCAAATATTATAGATAATGGGTTACTGTGATAAAAGATGTCTGCCACATTTTTGCTGATTAAATACATACACACATAACACACCAGGATACTACCCCCAAGTAATATAACCAGAGCTCCTTAGGGAAATAGCCTATTTCAAATCTAAAACATGAAATTCACAAGATGAGCCTTGAACATCTTGTTATAGCAAAAAAGATGTCTGCCACATTTTTGCTGATTAAATACATACACACATAACACACCAGGATACTACCCCAAAGTAATATAACCAGAGCTCCTTAGGGAAATAGCCTATTTCAAATCTAAAACATGAAATTCACAAGATGAGCCTTGAACATCTTGTTATAGCAAAAAGCAAGAAAGTTATAGATGCTTTAGAAAGAATTAGGGTGGCCACATGAAGAGATGTCCACTGAGAATAGTAAGTCCTTTAATCATAATGATATTCAAAACACAAACAGAATCTCACCGGTGACCCTTGGAGGATGCTGAATTCTGAAAATTAGTAAATAAAGGGAAAAAAAACTCACGTGCATGCCCTACTTTTCCTATAAAAACTGTGCTTCAGGGTGACCAAACAGAAAATGAGGGTAGTTTCTCTACATAGAATTAATCCAGATAACAAACAATAAAAGAATGATAGAATTAGAATACACTTATTTTACATCTCTAAAGAATTAATGAATTTAGGCAATTCATTACATGCCTCCTGATTGAAATAAAAAACATCATCAAAAAGTATTCTTGCTAAAACATTGAACTTAAATTCCAGCTAAGACTTGGGATATACCTACGAGTTTATAGGAAATAGAGGAGATGGAGAAAGATGTTAAACAACACCAGGGGGATATAAGAAGCAGAATCCAGACTGGAGGAAATGCTACAGGAAAAATAACTAGGCTTCTTCTATAGTTTTCTATAAATAAATTGTAATGAGAGAATAAGAAAGAGAGAACAAAAATTAGACTTGCCAACCAATTGTTATGTATGGACCTTATTTTGATCTTAATTCAAACAAAAAACTCTAAAAATTATGAGATAACTAGGGAAATTTGAACTCTGACTGGATATTTGATAATATTAAGGAATTATTATTCTTATAGTATGGGATTGAACTTATGTTTTATAAGAGACCTTACTTTCTATAGACACATACTGAACTATTTATGAATAGAATGATATAATGTCTAGGACTTGTTTCAAATAATCCAAAACAGATATAGCTGAGACAAGATAGACTTTTTGTGATAATAATTAAAACAGAACATATGGGGATTTTTTAATACCATCTTCTCTGATTTTGTGCATATTTGAAACTTTGCATAGTAAAAAGTTATTTTAAACAGACAAAAAACCCCACAAACTACCAATCATGCAAATGCTCTTTCTTTTCCATGGTTTATTTCTCTGTAAGATTAATACTCTAAATGTGAGTATCAATTAAGACCTTTGTGTGCCTAGGATATATCACCTAGTGCTTGTGTGGACTGTATGAGTGGGAGTGTTTATAAGAAAATGACATGCTCATTCTCATATCTTGGCAAATGAGAAATGCCTTTCCCACACTTTTTGTCTTCCTCAGCTTCCTCTCTACAACTCTATTCATACCAGCAGGTGAACTTATTTTTCCTGCCCCATGAGTCAGCCAAGTTGGAAATGCTATTCTATTTGAGCACAAGTGGCGATATCACCATGAACAAAAGGTACCAGGAGAGTACGGGTGTGTGGAGTCATAAGACAGGCCCTATCTTTATTTACAATCTGTAATCCTCTGTTACAAAAGTTGAAATGTTAATAAAAGAGTTAAGAGAGAGATATCAACAACTGCAGTTAACATTGAACTGAATCAGGGACATTCTCCAAAATCATTACACAGATTGAAATTCCCACTGTCCGTCCTTAGCAACCCGTGAAGGCAAGCTATTTTTTGATGTATATTCTAATATACTGTATGTCAGATCATAAACCCTAAAATCCAATGGCAAAAGATTGGCCTATACATGGAGTCTTATTCCTTCCCCTAATTCCAAGGGAATGGTTTACTTCTAAGAGTAATAAAGTAAACTGCACTTAGGGGATAAAACAGATTGCAAACCAAGAGAAATTGTCCTTTCTCTGCTTCTCCTAATCTAGCAGAAAATCCATATTGTTCCATGGCATTATTGGCTGTCAGCTAATCAGTGATAAAAGGAAAAAAACGGCAAGTCATTCTCACAAAAGCAAATGTGCAGTGCTCTCGTAAACAGAATCAAACTAGGCAGTCATTAGCGAGACTTCTCCACTTCTCATAGTAGTCTATCCCAATTCATAGAACTTCGCTCAGACTTCTGGGTTTTTTTCGGTTCTTTTCATCTTTTGCACATTAACCTCTGATTCTTTCTGCCTCTTTTTTTTTTGCATTCTTTTCTCAAGATTTTACATAGAAGTTACAGAAGAACATATCATGCCAAGAAAGGAATTTTCATTTGTTTAAAATATAAAGAACCGATATACCATTCAATAAAATGGGAAATATTTAGAGAATGTAGGTTCTGCGTGTGGCTAAATTATATAATTTATAACCGAAAATATCAATTGGAGGATTGACATTCAGTTGCATAGTGACATGCTTTATCCATTTTCTACAGACACACACCAAAAAGTAAGTTTTGAGAGTTTACCCACTGCCAGATAACTATGTTTCCTTATTGTTTTTCACTGCGTGACTAAGTCAACTAAAATGACAGCTAATTTCAACGTAAAATAGAGTTGACTTAGTTTTAATCTTACGGCTAGGCAAATAAAGTAGCTTCTTCCACCTAAGAAGTATTGCTATACACCTCTATTAGGAAGTAAGAATTACATTTTAGTGTTTAGCCTTTCAATTTTTGCTTTATAGTGTTGTCCATTATTTTTATAACAAAATTAAAGGAAATATACTTAATTTCTGATACTAGAGATATTGCTTTACAGTGTACTTTTTTTACTCATTGATATTTATTAATTTCATTTGTTTCTTTTTAATTTAGGCATGATTATATTTAAAGAACACGCTGTGACTGTTTTTATTCCAAATCCACATTTTACCAAGCATATATAACAGATTTATTCTCTATGTATATTTATATTAAGTAGCAGAGATGAATTTAAAGGGTTCTGGGAAAGCCCTCTTATTCCCCAAAACGTTTTCTCTCTAATAGCTAAATTAGGTCTGAATTTTCAGAGCTAGAGATTCATTCTTTTGACTCAATCTCCTAAAGGAAGGGGTTATACATAGTGTCTTTTAAGTCACTTATGCCTTAATGTGAATGACTACTATATGAAATCCTTTCCTAAAAGAGGCCCAACCAGGAGAAGAGGATGCAGGGCAATAAACGGAGATGAAAAGGAGCCACAAAGGAAAGAAAGGAAGCAAAATGGTAAACTGAAATAGGTGGAGTGTCCAAGACAAACTCTGAGTAATGCACATTCTTGAGCAAAGCAGTTGATATACTACCATTGTCATGTAAGTACAACGATGTTCTGTTCATCTGAAATTCTGATTACAGGTTCCAAGGATCATTTCCAGATTTAAAAGCAAAGTAATGAATACAATTACTAAAATTGTTTGTGGACCAAGGCAAAAACTATTAGATAGAAACAAACACACAAAAATCCTATTAGCTGGTTATATACTTTTCTGATCTTAAAGATCACTTTGTAACATGATTATCAATATAGTTCCCAAACACTAGGTTCCAGAGTTGTTGTTTTGTTTGATAGAAATAAGTTTTTTAAAAAAGTTTGTGAATTAAATTCAAAAAGTTAATATATCACTGAAATACAATTTTCATTTTGTTACAAATAAGTATTAATATAGTTCCCAAACACTAGGTTCCAGAGTTGTTGTTTTGTTTGATAGAAATAAGTTTTTTTAAAAAGTTTGTGAATTAAATTCAAAAAGTTAATATATCACTGAAATACAATTTTCATTTTGTTACAAATAAGTATTAAATATTATCATCTAGCTTACCATATTCATGCTTTTCCTTTTAGGAAATTCAATACTTTAGGAAATTGAATACACTCCTTTTATTTTTCTCTATATATGTGCAGTTTAGACAAATAGTTGAAATTGAATCCACAAGTTACACTGCTCTATGAAAAGATCATCTATCTTTCATTAAGTGAATACAAGATCCAGTCTCTTTTTAATCATCTACATATTTCTAGAGGTAACTTTTCTGGTTTTTGGCATATCATTACTTTAATTAGCATCATTTTTGTTCCAACACTCTCAAGTTTTTCTCTAAGTCATGATTTACTTTAAAGGTAAGACTTCAGTTCCCAATAGCACTACTTAGATAATAAAACAACATTATTTTCTACCTGACATCAAAATAATTAATTACAACCTCACTGTAAATATTTTACAGATGAGAAAGTCCAGGGAAAAATGATTTCTGAACATGTCATTAGCACATTTGTCCAGCTCAATGCAGTTCCAAATTTCACATGTGCATAAATTCTCAAAATTCAGCATAACATTTTATTGCAGAGTAAATACACAAGTTTTGTGGTGCAACATGCCATTTCTAACCTTTGCAAATCAGGAAAAACTTGGTCACACTCCTTACACTCCTGGATTGAGTGTATCTCTCGGAGATCATTCTCGCTTTCGAGTTTTTGTTGAAAGTCCTCTTCCACCATTGAAAACGCTGAGTGACTAGTGCACGGAAACTTCTGGTGATCTGCTAGTTCAGCCTTAGATTCAAAGAGCTGGTCACAGTCCTCACAGCGATATTGCCGTTCTTCTGTGAAAACAATTCAGGTGTTACTAGGTTTAGGTGGCCAGGAAGTGCCACCACAAACCAGCCAGTCTTACTGAATTATACAAGACATAACAGAAATCATTTGATTGTCATTTCCAACACATCAACTTTAAGGTAGATTAGAAATGATATATGTAAAGAATCAGGACACAGCCTGGAGCAGTAACATAGCAATTACTGTGGCTGCAGTATATCCTCCGGAACAGACAAAACTTCATGACTAAATCTTTCGAGGTTCAGAGGATACTAAATGTAATAATTACCATGTACTGAGCATCATCTATTTTCTCAACCCTGTACATTGATGATTGATATTCCTTAAAACCTGACTATGAGGAATTATAGATCTGATTTTTAATCCCAATTGTCAGGTGAGGGTATTGGGACTTGGTGAAGTTAAGTAATCAGTCAGGGAATATAGATTTAAGTGGTTGTGTCAAAATTTGAACCCATCTCTGCTCTATACACTTCTCACTATGCCAATGCCATGTTACCTGGAGGCACATGGGACACGGAGCCCCTGTGTGACTCATGCTTAAGCCTGTAAACTTAAGTAAACTTGGAAATGCTTTAACATTCATCATCACTTATAATGGGACCCAGGATGTTTTTAGTACCCTTCTAGGCTAATTTTTGGTCCCCCAGAGTTGATGCTAATTGGCATAGATTTGTTAAATACCAGACATATCATGAATTTGCACTTTAAATCAATAAGATAAGTAAATGGTAGTGGTGGGGACCAGAGATAACAAGATTATAAAGTATCAGGTAGGGATGGTACTGTTTCTATTCTTTCCATTTTCTTAGCTTTTAACCCGAGCCACGAGGCCACACTCTGCACAGATCACACAGACACAATTATTTCAGCTCACAATGCTGAGAAACACCCAAAGCAGACAACATGACACACAATCCCTGTTTTATAGACCTATAGCCAAGGAAGATGATATTCTTCAGTTGTTCATTGACTCAATGTTTTTGAGGGAATATTTTAGCGACCTACCTAATGCTAGGCATTTTGCTAGGGATGAATATGTCAGAAACTCAAGGGGATACACATGTGAATGAACAGACTGTGATACATTTTATGACAGGTGCATGCACAGGTCCTGAAGGAGCCCAGAAGAACATGCCTGATCCATTTAATCTGGGGGAAAGAGGTTCAGAAAGGCTTTGTAATGTATAAGAACCAGCCAGGTAAAATGCGATAAATGGGGGAAGCATAACAGGTTTACAGGGTGCATGTAGGGGAGGGGTGGGAAATGAAGTGAGAGAGGGTGACAAGGTCACTGGGGGCTTTTTAGGTCCATATTAAGAAGGGAATGGAAAGCCACTGAAAGTTGGAAAGCCAAGGCATATTCAGACTTGGTTTTTAGAAGAATTTCCCCCAGCTGCAGTGTGAGAAAGCAAGCAGAGGCCAAATGGGACACCACTGCTGTAATCCACACAAGACACTGGTTAGTTTAAACTAAACCAATAACAGTGGGGCCAGAAAGGTAAAGAAATGAGTATGTCGATTCAACAGTTTGTCAACTTTGGATGCAGAGGGTTAAAGAGGAGGGAGGTATTCTAAAATAAACCACCTCAGCTCTAAAGATAGGATTTTCAATGAAATTAACTAGTTAAGAGAAATGTTTTCTACAGTCTGTTACAAAATTCATATATTTCAGATCTGTATTTAGGATCTCAGCCAGGAGTCCGAACACAAACAGAACCTTCAGGCCACATAATATATGGAAAAGGCCTGAGCATCAGGGACAATAAAGACCTTGGTTTGAATGCTGACTCTACCACTTACTAGCCATGCAATCTTGGCCAGTTTACTTAGCCTTAGTTAGCCTCAGTTTCTCTATCTGTAAAATGGATGAGCAACTGGTGGATTCAAGATCAAGGAAGATAATTTATGAATGGCAGCCTCAAAAAAAGAATAGTAACTACTATTTAGGTCTTTTGGGAGTAGTAAATTAATCCATTATATTTCAAAAACTAATGGTTTGAAAACTTTTTTAGATCTAACATTCACAGATGAAAGAAGCATTTTACCAGAGAAGGACTATTTCATTTTTAATCATGTAAGCACTTCCACTGCCAAAGAGACCTTTCCCATTGGGCCAGACTCCTCATTCAGGCTCAAACTCCACCAGGCTGATTGGGTTTCTAAATCCATTTGCATGTTAAAGTTTCCAGGAGGAAAATGAATACAAGTGCTGTAACCTACAAAGAGGCAGAATGCAGCTCAGCCTACCTCTCTGGTAGGTTGGGAGAGGTAACCTTTCCCAGTAGCCCTTCCAGCTATAGAATACTCTAAAAGCACCATTAGATTATGTTGCACTAAATCACTTTATATTAGGAGAAACAAGAAGGAGAAAGAGAAAAATACAAAATTTAAAACTATTTGTAACTTATATATGTTTAATCC